>NC_068421.1:79654063-79689063 GCF_023373465.1 Oncorhynchus keta
TTCGCTTAGCCATGTAAATTCACAGTTTAGTCAGGTTCATTCTCCACACAGCCCTGCCAACCACTGTATGCAGAGCAGAGTGGCTCGCTTGCCACATTAAACGATATCTATGGATATGCAGGTGAGAGAGCCAAGGAAAGAGAGAGAGAGAGAGAGAGAGAGAGAGAGAGAGAGAGAGAGAGACTTTGACTTTTGGTCTTTCTTTATTGAAACATTCTTAATTAATTTAAAACTCACCCCCCCACTCCTAAAATAAAAAAATAAAAATATATCCTGTACTGCATACATGTACCATACTCACCTTTCCAATTCAATTCAATTCAATGCAAGGGCTTTATTGGCATGGGAAACATGTGTTAACATTGCCAAAGCAAGTGAGGTAGTCAACATACAAAGTGGATATATAAAGTGAAAAACAACAAAAATGAACAGTAAACATTACACATACAGAAGTATATATATATACAATGTACAAATAGTTAAAGGACACAAGATAAAATAAATAAGCATAAATATGGGTTGTATTTACAATGGTGTTTGTTCTTCACTGGTTGCCCTTTTCTCGTGGCAACGGGTCACAAATCTTGCTGCTGTGATGGCACACTGTGGAATTTCACCCAGTAGATATGGGAGTTTTTCAAAATTGGATTTGTTTTCAAATTCTTTGTGGATCTGTGTGATCTGGGGGAAATATGTATCTCTAATATGGTCATACATTGGGCAGGAGGTTAGGAAGTGCAGCTCAGTTTCCAGTTTTTATTTTGGTCTTACTGAGATTTACTGTCAGGGCCCAGGTCTGACAGAATCTGTGCATAAGATCTAGGTGCTGCTGTAGGCCCTCCTTGGTTGGTGACAGAAGCACCAGATCATCAACAAACAGCAGACATTTGACTTCGGATTCTAGCAGGGGGAGGCCGGGTGCTGCAGACTTTTCTAGTGCACGCGCCAATTTGTTGATATATATGTTGAAGAGGGTGGGGCTTAAGCTGCATCCCTGTCTAACCCCACGACCCTGTGTGAAGAAATGTGTGTGTTTTTTGCCAATTTTAACCGCACACTTGTTGTTTGTGTACATGGATTTTATAATGTCATATGTTTTACCCCCAACACCACTTTCCATCAGTTTGTATAGCAGACCCTCATGCCAGATTGAGTAGAAGGCTTTTTTTTAAATCAACAAAGCATGAGAAGACTTTGCCTTTGTTTTGGTTTGTTTGGTTGTCAATTAGGGTGTGCAGGGTGAATATGTGGTCTGTTGTACGGTAATTTGGTAAAAAGCCAATTTGACATTTGCTCAGTACATTGTTTTCATTGAGGAAATGTACGAGTCTGCTGTCAATAATAATGCAGAGGATTTTCCCAAGGTTACTGTTGACACATATTCCACGGTAGTTATTGGGGTCAAATTTGTCTCCACTTTTGTGGATTGGGGTGATCAGTCCTTGGTTCCAAATATTGGGGAAGATGCCAGAGCTAAGTATGATGTTAAAGAGTTTTAGTATAGCCAATTGGAATTTGTTGTCTGTATATTTGATCATTTCATTGAGGATACCATCGACACCACAGGCCTTTTTGGGTTGGAGGGTTTTTATTTTGTCCTGTAACTCATTCAATGTAATTGGAGAATCCAGTGGGTTCTGGTAGTCTTTAATAGTTGATTCTAAGATCTGTATTTGATCATGTATATGTTTTTGCTCTTTATTCTTTGTTATAGAACCAAAAAGATTGGAGAAGTGGTTTACCCATACATCTCCATTTTGGATAGATAATTCTTTGTGTTGTTGTTTGTTTAGTGTTTTCCAATTTTCCCAGAAGTGGTTAGAGTCTATGGATTCTTCAATTGCATTGAGCTGATTTCTGACATGCTGTTCCTTCTTTTTCCGTAGTGTATTTCTGTATTGTTTTAGTGATTCACCATAGTGAAGGCGTAGACTCAGGTTTTCTGGGTCTCTATGTTTTTGGTTGGACAGGTTTCTCAATTTCTTTCTTAGATTTTTGCATTCTTCATCAAACCATTTGTCATTATTGTTAATTTTCTTCGGTTTTCTATTTGAGATTTTTAGATTTGATAGGGAAGCTGAGAGGTCAAATATAATGTTAAGATTTTCTACTGCCAAGTTTACACCTTCACTATTACAGTGGAACGTTTTACCCAGGAAATTGTCTAAAAGGGATTGAATTTGTTGTTGCCTAATTGTTTTTTGGTAGGTTTACAAACTGCATTCCTTCCATCTATAGCATTTCTTAATGTTACTCAGTTCCTTTGGCTTTGATGCCTCATGATTGAGTATTGCTCTGTTTAAGTAGACTGTGATTTTGCTGTGGTCTGATAGGGGTGTTAGTGGACTGACTGTGAACGCTCTGAGAGATTCTGGGTTGAGGTCAGTGATAAAGTAGTCTACAGTACTACTGCCAAGAGATGAGCTATAGGTGTACCTACCATAGGAGTCCCCTCGAAGCCTACCGTTGACTATGTACATACCCAGCGTGTGACAGAGCTGCAGGAGTTGTGACCCGTTTTTGTTGGTTATGTTGTCATAGTTGTGCCTAGGGGGGCATATGTGGGAGGGGATGCTGTCACCTCCAGGCAGATGTTTGTCCCCCTGTGTGCTGAGGGTGTCAGGTTCTTCCATCTACCACATGATACAAATCACCATACACAAAAACCCTCTCCTACAACCGTATATCCAAAACATCTCCCCAGCAATACAGACAGCCCCCCCAACACACCATATCTCCTCAAACATCTCCACACATTTGATCATTTTATAGAACTCAAACTCAACCCTAAGGCGCGCAGAGACCATCCCATTAAACATTAGTAAAGGGTCTGTTATCCCCCCACCTTTGACCCTGTTCCTCCTTGTTAGCCAAATAGCTAACTTTGCCTGAGCAAACAGAAAATTCAACAAAACACATTTTCCTTTCTCCTTACTCGAATACCTGTATCCCATTATAAACATCCCAACAGCAAAAACCACCCCCAACCTGTCACACAGACATTCCAACAGAGACATTAATGGCATTAACCTGGTGCACACAGAAAACACATGAATTACAGTTTCTTTCATTTGACAGAAAGGACACCCCTGCCCAATTCCCGGATCAACCCGTGCCAACCAGCTGTTAGTGGCCAGGGCTCCATGAAGAACCCTCCACTGGAGGTCCCCTGACCTCTTTGGTACTGGGGGTTTGTAGAGCGCCCTCCATCTAAAACCCACCATACTCTCCACCCCACATACCCCCTGCCACTGATGTGCCTTCACTCCTGTTAGGCTTCTAATGCTCCTAACCTTAACGCAGAGGTTGTAGAGGGCTTTACCTCCCACCCCTCAAACTCCCCCAGGCTCGGAGTGTTAAAATCTAACAAGTCCTCCAGACCCCCTTGCCAGTCTCCAGTCTCTGCCGTCACCTGCAGTGGCGGGAACATTGGTGGCCCCTCTCCCTTTGGCCTCTCAAACACCCCCTTACCGGCTCAGACAGTGCCTCCTGGACCTCCTCCAGGAATCTCTCCAGCAGCCTAAGAGACGTTATTCCTGTTTGTTGCGCCAAGACCTCCGGGGTTTTCCACCCCTCCTCTCCCAGCAGTCTCAGGTCACCCAGCCTTTGTAAACCCCCTGCCATCAGTTGCCTCTGCAGGGTGGCCGACTGAACCGATCTCAAAGGGATGGCTGGGTTGTGGAAGATAGGCTCCTCCCACACCCACTGCCCAGGCTCCACACCCCTTCTCGTGTGGGCCTTAGCAGCTGCCAGGCCCTCAGCACCGCAGAGTAAAACTCTGAGAGACCTGCTGTACTCAGCCTCTCCAGCTTCATGAGGAACAGCTGCCGGTCCAACCCTAATCCGCCAGCTCTCCTCAGCAGCGCGCATGCTGGTTCCCTCCAGCCAACATCAGTGTGGTACAGCAGTCTCTGCACCGCCTTTAGTCGGAAAGCAGCCATCCTGCTCTCCAGTTCCACTAGGCCCTGTCCTCCTTCGTGGACGGTCATGTACAAAACTGCTGCCTTCAGCCAGTGATGTCCCGACCAAAAGAAGTCCACCAGCTTGCGTTGCAGGTCTGCAAGCAGACCGGCGGGGGTTTGAGGACAGCCAGTTTATGCCACAAGGAAGATGCCACCAGGTTGTTGATTATCAGCACCCTCCCTCTATATGACACTTGGGACAGGAGCCACCTCCACCTGGCCAGTCTTGACACCACTGCCTGTGACAGCCCCTCCCAGTTCTTGCTGACCCACCTCTCTGAGCCCAGGTACACCCCCAACACTTTAAGCCCTTCACAACCCCACTGCAAACCCCCTGGAAGCAGAGGAGGAGCCCTATCCCCCCATGCCCCACATAACAGAGCTTTGCTCTTTCCCCAGTTTACCTTAGCTGATGAAGCTCCCTCGTACACCTTCAGACTGGTCTCTAGTTCCTGCATATCTTGCCCATCACAGAAACATCATCTGCATATACTGAGACTGCTATTCCTGTCACCACATCCATGCCTGTCCAGCACACTCCCCGCAGTCTCCTGCGTAGCAGTCCTAAAAAAGGCTCAATGGCTAGTGTGTACAGCTGCCCAGATAGAGCGCATCCTTGTCTAATGCCCCGTCTCACCCAAACTGGCCTACTGAGCCCCCCTCCCACCTTAACCATACATGACGCCCCAGCATACAACAGCTTCACACAGGTCACAAAACTCTTCCCAAACCCAAACACAGACATCACATTAAACAGATACTCATGATCCACTCTATCAAAAGCCTTCTCTTGATCTAAAGAGACCAGTCCAAAGTTCACATTAGAACCTCTCGACAAGTCCAACATGTCCCTAATCAAGAACAAGTTGTCCGTGATTGAGCGTCCCGGTACACAATATGTCTGGTCCTTGTGTATTATAGAGTCCAGATGGGACTTCAGTCTGTTAGAGAGGACCTTGGCAAAAATCTTGTAGTCCGCACAGAGTAAAGCCACAGGCCTCCAGTTCTTAAGTTCACACAAGTCCCCTTTTTTGGGCAGGAGAGTCAGAGCCGACCGACAGCAGCTCATCGGCAACTCTCCTACCCCGACGCATTCTCGCAACACGCAAAAGAAATCCTGTCCAATTGTTCCCCATAATTTTTTGTAAAATTCCACTGGAAGTCCATCGACCCCGGGTGCACGACCGGGGGGCATCTGGGTTACTGCCTCTGCCAGTTCATGTGACAACAGAGGAATGTCCATTTCATCCCTCTGTGCCCGAGAGAGCTTAGGGAGTCCTGCGAACAAGACCTGAGCACACATAGGATCACACATTTCTGCCCTATACAATTCAGTATAAAACTCCACAGTCCGCTCCCGCATCTCCCCCACCACAGAGGTCACCCGTCCATCAGACAGCCGTAGACAATGCATACCCTTGGCTTCGCTGCTCTGTCTTTCCAAACCAAAGAAGAAGGAGCTGGGAGCATCCATCTCCTTGAGCATGGAGAACCTAGCTCTTACAAGTGCTCCCTTTGCTTTAACCTGGAAAAAACTGCCCAGGTCCCTATGTAATTCGGCTAAGTTAGCCTGGAGGCCTACATTGCCTTCCCCCACCATCTCTACCTCCATCTAACTAATACACCGCTCTAGTTCCCCCAATACTCTCCTAGCCTCTGAGGATGAGAGAGCTGTGTACTGTTGACAGAAAAGCCTAATTTGCACTTTCCCCACATCCCACCATTGACTCAGAGACTCATACTCCTCTCTTCGCTGCCCCCATCTTTCCCAAAAAGTCTGGAAACCTGAGCAAAAAGTGGCATCTTGTAAGAGCTTTACATTGAACTTCCAATAAGATGCCTGCCGGGGCCCTGGTGAAATAGACAGCCGAGCCATGGTTATGTGGTGATCCGAAAATCCCACTGGGAGAATGGTAGCACCCAGCAGCCTATTGCTCTGATTCCTGGACATGTAAAAACGATCAAGTCGAGCTGCACTCACCCTAGCCCCAAAAACCTTCACCCACGTATACTGTCTTGTGTTTGGATGTTTAGTTCTCCAAACATCCACTAGGTCAAACTGATTAAAGATGTCCCTTAACACTCCCACTGACACTGAATGAGGCTCTTCCCCATTTCTGTCTTTTGTAAAATCCATTGTACAGTTCCAGTCACCTCCGATCACCAGCGTCTCCTCAGGCGCTACTTGTGAGAGTTCCTGTCTAAGACTCCCAAATAGAACCCCTCTTTCTCTCCCTGTGTTAGGCGCATACACATTTATAAAGACAAAACACATGTTGTTAATTTCTGCTTTAACAACAAGCAACCTACCCCTAAACACCTCCTTTGAGGAGCAAATTTTTACAGCCAGACACGGTGCAAAAAGGACTGCCACCCCTGCACTAAGATTTGTCCCATGGCTCAACACACTTGCCCCTTTCCACCAGAGCCCCCAATCAACTTCATTCACCACATCACTATGCGTCTCCTGCAGAAACAACACCTGTACTTTTTTTTGTTTTACATATTCACCCAACACACTCCTCTTTCCCGCATCTCTGGCGCCATTTATATTGAGCGAGCCTACCCGAAGAGTCTCCATAAGAAGTGGGAGAAAAGCCAGCAGAGAAATAGACCAATAGCAAAGCTCAAAAAGCCCCAGTGTCAGTAAGAAATTAAACATTTAAACAGTGTCTGAAGGTAAACCTTTACGTACTGTTGTGACCCACTTCCTCAACCTAAACCATTTCCTGGGTGAGAGGACACCATGCCCCTCATTTCTCATAGCATGTTGTACTGATCTTACAAACTTTCTAGGATCAGGAAAAAAAGCCTCAAGATCAACTTTTTTCCCCTTAGTCTCATTCAGGAACCTTGTCAGTTCTCTCAACGTGTACTTAGACCTCTCTGGTTGACTGGCTGTCAGCTCCGGGCCAATTGAAGAGGAGTCTGAAAAAAATAACTCCTCATCCTCTTCCTCAGACTCACTTTCCTCCTCTTCTCTATCTCCCACCCTGACCACCTGCCCTTTCTCTCTGGTTAGGGCCTCACCCACAGCAACAGGCAACATTTCCATGGTGCCTTTGTCCACACCCTTTTTCTTTTTCCTCTTGACACTTTTTCCTTTTTCCTCTTTCCTCCTCCTCCCCCCCTAATCTCTTACACTTCCCCACTATACTCTCCTCATCCACTAGAATAACCTGACTAGACGCAGTATCATCTGCACCACCCTCCATAGCATGACTAGGGCCAGCCTCAGCTACACCACCCTCCATAGCATGACTAGGGCCAGCCTCAGCTATACCACCCTCAATAGCATGACTAGGCCCAGCATCATCTGCACCACCCTCCATAGCATGACTAGGGCCAGCCTCAGCTACACCACCCTCCATAGCATGACTCGGCCCAGCATCATCTGCACCACCCTCCATAGCATGTCTAGGCCCAGCCTCAGCTTCCCCACCATCTCTAGCCTGACTAGACCCAGCCTCTGCTTCTCCACCATCTCTAGCCTGACTAGACCCAGCCTCCACTACCCTACCATCTCTAGCCTGACTAGACCCAGCCTCTGCTTCTCCACCATCTCTAGCCTGACTAGACCCAGCCTCATCTACACCACCATCTCTAGACTGACTAGGCCCAGCCTCTGCTGTCTGCATCTCCTTACCCCCTGCATTTTGACCTCGATTTCCCCCACTTGCGCTTGTACCCTCACCTTGTCTATGACCTTTATGTGGGCACGCAAAGCTCTTGTGCCCCAAATCCCCACATTCAAAACACCGTAGACTATCTGTGCTGGAAAAACCTGCATAGAGCCCCTCCCCATGCCTCACTTTAAAATGCACATTTAGCTGTTGCTCATTATTGTTCAGAAACATAAACACTTGCCTCCTGAACGAAACAACGTGCTTAACGGCATCTGCCTGAAAACCTGCTGACAGTACACGGAAACCGCTAGCAAACTTACCAAAACGACTCAGCTCTTTCCTAATTTGATCATCCTAATAAACGGAGGCAAATTTGCCACTACAACTCTTGTTGAAGGGGTAGAGAGAGGTGAAATTGACACCAACACATCCCTTACAAATATTCCGCTAGCAATTAGCCTACCGACCAAATTAGCCCTTTTCATGAACACAACCACAGCTTTGTTCATTCTAGAAGCTGAATGTATAAACTCAGCTCCTACCTGTTCACCGACCGCGAGCAGAACCTCCTCCACCTTAACTCCGTTCTCAGGAACACACCTGAATCCATGCTGTATCAACAGCGTCTCCTCCGCGCTAGGCTGAGAAGCCATTGCGCACACTACACCTTCCAACCCCCAGGAACGTTACTCTGTCCTCTTCCACCCTAACTTTGAAAAAAAAAACTTTGGATACCGCTAAAAACAAATATTGCATTAACCCTCCACCATAGAAAATAACATGTAAAGAAAAGAATCAAGAAAGTTAGTTAGGATAGAGCTTTCCACACCAAACACTCAAACTCCAAAAACACCCAGCATGCACCGAGAGAGAGAGAGAGAGAGAGAGAGAGAGAGAGAGAGAGATAGCGAGAGAGAGAGAGAGAGAGAGAGAAAGAGAGAAGCCCCTTGAGCCAGATTGTCTGGAAGTTATGAAGATGTGTGTCCGCGGCGTGAATGTGTATGTATGCATCTACATACACACACACACACACATTAATGTACATGTGTGAAATCAGTAAAATGCAAGCACCCACCTAATTATTATTATTATTATTATTGTTATTATTATTTACTGTATTTGCATACAGGCATGTATGTTCTCAAACCATTATGTATCAGGCTAGAGATGACACGTATCTCCTATGGGAAGGTTAAGGCGTCTTCCTCCCCCCCAACTAGCCTTCCCTGGCACCTACCTACTACCTCTCTGTCTCAGACGCCTTCCATGAAGCTTCTACAGGGCTGTTGGGTCTAACCCTGCTGTAGCACACAAACCCAGGCAGATTTACTATGAACTGGGCCTGGCAGTCTCAGGGTCCATGGAAAGGCTTTACGTGAAAATCTTAAACAGGGATGTCTTAGATGAGCATCTGTTTCAGGGGTTCCATAGACACAGAGGTGGGATAGGGATTGAATCCAACCAATAAACTCCATTATGACTGGTCTTTACAGGTTGACATCAGGTTTCACAGTAATGTAGCCTCAGATTGTTCCACCTCACAACGCCTGTCCTGACTACCCTGGGTGCACAGAGTGGTGGATCTCCCCTGGGGCAGCCCACTGGAACACAGGTGCTCACACACACAGCTCTATTTTTGGATCAGGTAGTTTTCTTCCTCCAGACCTGCTCAAATTGTTTCCTGATTGGTCGTGATCAATTGCTGGCACTCTGTGGAGTACTGTTCCAATACTGGATCCATAACCCTTGTCTAACCCCCTCCCTCTCCTTCTCCCTCCCTCCATACTTTCTCTGGGCCAATAGAAACCTGGAGCCAAGGATTATCACTGAAACTAAGCCCCCCCGGTCTTTGATTAGCCCCGACCCCTTTCACTGTCTACACCACAGCAGGTTCAGCCACTTCCTGCCCAAGTCAATGTCCTGTCTACACCACAGCCGTTTCAGCCACTTCCTGCCCCAGTCAATGTCCTGTCTACACCACAGCCGTTTCAGCCACTTTCTGCCCCAGTCAATGTCCTGTCTACACCACAGCCGTTTCAGCCACTTCCTGCCCCAGTCAATGTCCTGTCTACACCACAGCCGTTTCAGCCACTTCCTGCCCCAGTCATTGTCCTGTCTACACCACAGCCGTTTCAGCCACTTCCTGCCCCAGTCAATGTCCTGTCTACACCACAGCCGTTTCAGCCACTTCCTGCCCCAGTCAATGTCCTGTCTACACCACAGCCGTTTCAGCCACTTCCTGCCCCAGTCAATGTCCTGTCTACACCACAGCCGTTTCAGCCACTTCCTGCCCCAGTCAATGTCCTGTCTACACCACAGCCGTTTCAGCCACTTCCTGCCCCAGTCAATGTCCTGTCTACACCACAGCCGTTTCAGCCACTTCCTGCCCCAGTCAATGTCCTGTCTACACCACAGCCGTTTCATCCACTTCCTGCCCTAGTCAATGTCCTGTCTACACCACAGCCTCTTCAGTCACTTCCTGCCCCAGTCAATGTCACTGTAGAAACTATTACACTCAACTGAACGACTTGATTAGTGTAGTGTTAGCTAGCTACATAGTTGTCTTTGCTGTCTTCGTATCCAAGATAATTGTGTAGTTTAGAGTGTGTAGTCTTAGAGTGATTATCTTAATTTACCGAGGTTAGCTAGCCAGCTATTTGTCGTCCTTAACGTAGGAGACACTGCTAGCTAGCCAACAGCTAGCCAACGTCTACCGAATAGAACTTCCCCACTCAACAACCCGGTCGCATTCCGCTTCGCTCCACAGGTAGTATCACATTTTCATTTCATTTCATTACAGCACAACGGTTTGATTTGTTTGATCGTAGCAAGCTACATAGCTAGCTACATAGCCGTCTTTGTATCAAAGATAATTGTGTAGTCTAGAGCGATTTTCTAGGTTAGCTAGCCAGCTATTGTCGTTCTTTTAACGCAACGTAACGTAATCAACACTGCTAGCTAGCCAGCTAGCCCCGAATAGCAGCACTGTAGAAACTATTACACTCAACGGACTTGATTTGATTAGTGCCAGCTAGTGTCAACAACGCAGCCACTGCCAGCTAGCCTACTTCAGCAGTACTGTATCATTTTAATCATTTTAGTCAATAAGATTCTTGCTACGTACGCTTAACTTTCTGAACATTCGAGACGTGTAGTCCACTTGTCATTCCAATCTCCTTGCATTAGCGTAGCCTCTTCTGTAGCCTGTCAACTATGTGTCTGTCTATCCCTGTTCTCTCCTCTCTGCACAGACCATAGAAACGCTCCACACACCGCGTGGCCGCGGCCACCCTAATCTGGTGGTCCCAGCGCGCACGACCCACGTGGAGTTCCAGGTCTCCGGTAGCCTCTGGAACTGCCGATCTGCGGCCAACAAGGCAGAGTTCATCTCAGCCTATGCCTCCCTCCAGTCCCTCGACTTCTTGGCACTGACGGAAACATGGATCACCACAGATAACACTGCTACTCCTACTGCTCTCTCTTCGTCCGCCCACGTGTTCTCGCACACCCTGAGAGCTTCTGGTCAGCGGGGTGGTGGCACCGGGATCCTCATCTCTCCCAAGTGGTCATTCTCTCTTTCTCCCTTACCCATCTGTCTATCGCCTCCTTTGAATTCCATGCTGTCACAGTTACCAGCCCTTTCAAGCTTAACATCCTTATCATTTATCGCCCTCCAGGTCCCCTCGGAGAGTTCATCAATGAGCTTGATGCCTTGATAAGCTCCTTTCCTGAGGACGGCTCACCTCTCACAGTTCTGGGCGACTTTAACCTCCCCACGTCTACCTTTGACTCATTCCTCTCTGCCTCCTTCTTTCCACTCCTCTCCTCTTTTGACCTCACCCTCTCACCTTCCCCCTACTCACAAGGCAGGCAATACGCTCGTCCTCATCTTTACTAGATGCTGTTCTTCCACTAACCTCATTGCAACTCCCCTCCAAGTCTCCGACCACTACCTTGTATCCTTTTCCCTCTCGCTCTCATCCAACACTTCCCACACTGCCCCTACTCGGATGGTATCACGCCGTCCCAACCTTCGCTCTCTCTCCCCCGCTACTCTCTCCTCTTCCATCCTATCATCTCTTCCCTCTGCTCAAATCTTCTCCAACCTATCTCCTGATTCTGCCTCCTCAACCCTCCTCTCCTCCCTTTCTGCATCCTTTGACTCTCTATGTCCCCTATCCTCCAGGCCGGCTCGGTCCTCCCCTCCCGCTCCGTGGCTCGACGACCCATTGCGAGCTCACAGAACAGGGCTCCGGGCAGCCGAGCGGAAATGGAGGAAAACTCGCCTCCCTGCGGACCTGGCATCCTTTCACTCTCTCCTCTCTACATTTTCCTCCTCCTCTGCTGCTAAAGCCACTTTCTACCACTCTAAATTCCAAGCATCTGCCTCTAACCCTAGGAAGCTCTTTGCCACCTTCTCCTCCCTCCTGAATCCTCCTCCCCCCCCCTCCTCCCTCTGCAGATGACTTCGTCAACCATTTTGAAAAGAAGGTCGACGACATCCGATCCTCGTTTGCTAAGTCGAATGACACCGCTGGTTCTGCTCACACTGCCCTACCCTGTGCTCTGACCTCTTTCTCCCCTCTCTCTCCAGATGAAATCTCGCGTCTTGTGACGGCCGGCCGCCCAACAACCTGCCCGCTTGACCCTATCCCCTCCTCTCTTCTCCAGACCATTTCCGGAGACCTTCTCCCTTACCTCACCTCGCTCATCAACTCATCCCTGACCGCTGGCTACGTCCCTTCCATCTTCAAGAGAGCGAGAGTTGCACCCCTTCTGAAAAAACCTACACTCGATCCCTCCGATGTCAACAACTACAGACCAGTATCCCTTCTTTCTTTTCTCTCCAAAACTCTTGAACGTGCCGTCCTTGGCCAGCTCTCCCGCTATCTCTCTCAGAATGACCTTCTTGATCCAAATCAGTCAGGTTTCAAGACTAGTCATTCAACTGAGACTGCTCTTCTCTGTATCACGGAGGCGCTCCGCACTGCTAAAGCTAACTCTCTCTCCTCTGCTCTCATCCTTCTAGACCTATCGGCTGCCTTCGATACTGTGAACCATCAGATCCTCCTCTCCACCCTCTCCGAGTTGGACATCTCCGGCGCGGCCCACGCTTGGATTGCGTCCTACCTGACAGGTCGCTCCTACCAGGTGGCATGGCGAGAATCTGTCTCCTCACCACGCGCTCTCACCACTGGTGTCCCCCAGGGATCTGTTCTAGGCCCTCTCCTATTCTCGCTATACACCAAGTCACTTGGCTCTGTCATAACCTCACATGGTCTCTCCTATCATTGCTATGCAGACGACACACAATTAATCTTCTCCTTTCCCCCTTCTGATGACCAGGTGGCGAATCGCATCTCTGCATGTCTGGCAGACATATCAGTGTGGATGACGGATCACCACCTCCAGCTGAACCTCGGCAAGACGGAGCTGCTCTTCCTCCCGGGGAAGGACTGCCCGTTCCATGATCTCGCCATCACGGTTGACAACTCCATTGTGTCCTCCTCCCAGAGCGCTAAGAACCTTGGCGTGATCCTGGACAACACCCTGTCGTTCTCAACTAACATCAAGGCGGTGGCCCGTTCCTGTAGGTTCATGCTCTACAACATCCGCAGAGTACGACCCTGCCTCACACAGGAAGCAGCGCAGGTCCTAATCCAGGCACTTGTCATCTCCCGTCTGGATTACTGCAACTCGCTGTTGGCTGGGCTCCCTGCCTGTGCCATTAAACCCCTACAACTCATCCAGAATGCCGCAGCCCGTCTGGTGTTCAACCTTCCCAAGTTCTCTCACGTCACCCCGCTCCTCCGCTCTCTCCACTGGCTTCCAGTTGAAGCTTGCATCCGCTACAAGACCATGGTGCTTGCCTACGGAGCTGTGAGGGGAAAGGCACCTCAGTACCTCCAGGCTCTGATCAGGCCCTACACCCAAACAAGGGCACTGCGTTCATCCACCTCTGGCCTGCTCGCCTCCCTACCACTGAGGAAGTACAGTTCCCGCTCAGCCCAGTCAAAACTGTTCGCTGCTCTGGCCCCCCAATGGTGGAACAAACTCCCTCACGACGCCAGGACAGCGGAGTCAATCACCACCTTCCGGAGACACCTGAAACCCCACCTCTTTAAGGAATACCTAGGATAGGATAAAGTAATCCTTCTCACCCCCCCCCCTTAAAAGATTTAGATGCACTATTGTAAAGTGGCTGTTCCACTGGATGTCATAAGGTGAATGCACCAATTTGTAAGTCGCTCTGGATAAGAGCGTCTGCTAAATGACTTAAATGTAAATGTAAAATGTTATGTATACATTACATCCGCTCCAACCACTTCCTGCCCTAGTCAAAACTCTGTCTACACCACAGCCACTACACACACACACGCACACAATGAGGTGAGGTGAGGAAGGGGGGTGGAAGGGGTGAAGGAGCACTCACCTCGCTGTGAAAGCAGTTTGGACCTTCCCAGGATGAGAGGAGACGGCTGTCAAATCCCTCTTCATGGTATTCCTGTCCTCCTCTTCTCCTTTCTCCCCCTCTTCAGATGAGGATCAGGCCTGGATGAGAGCCAACAGCACAGGGCCAAAGCCATCGGATTCAGGCCAGCCGTTCGGCAACAGGGACCACCTGTCAATCAAACACAGCAGGGGTGTGTGTCTGTGTCTCATTCAGGGACCAGAGGATCGAGCAGACCACTTTCATCAGCTTAGAGAGAGAGAGATAGAAATAGAAATAGAATAATAATGCTTATATTTGTCCTATTTCCCACATGTACAAGTGTGTAGTAACATGCATGTGTGAATTGGAAAGGTGTTGTTTTCTGCCATTATCAACAGTGACCCTAGAGCAACTAGTGTTTAGTGCCTTGCTCAAGGGCACAGACAGATTTTTCACCTTGTGGGCTCTGGGATTTGAATTTGAACTAGAAACCTTTTGGTTACTGGCCCAACACTCTAAGGGCCCAATCCAGGAAATGTATGCCTTTTCTACACACTTCTCAGTAGTTGTTATTCAGACTTATCTTATGCAGGAGCATAACGGGCTTTGCAGGCCTGGTTCCTTTGCACACACTGAATACAATTTATTCAACCCCTGAAAACCCTCCCACTTGCTAGCCGGTGTGTGCTGGATCCTTGGGACTTCCCTACCCAAAACCCCAACCTTAACCATTTTAAATCTCCACTTCAATAGGGTAGGGATGTCCTAGTTCCTTTATATTTGTTGTACCTTTATTTAGAATTTTCTCCACAGACTCACTAGAATATATGGAGAGAACAGTTCAGAATATTAGGTATCAATGAAAAGCCATGTTTTTTACAGGTATATTCCTCTCATTTTCAGGACCAATTGGTACAATAGATTTAGAAATACTCTGATCTTATATTATCAGGGTTAGGAAAGTATTTATGAATAATACAAATACAATTTTGTGTTTTACGCACTAAATACTGTACATTGGTGAATCAAAAATACAGTGGTTTGATTCATCATGAAAGTAGCCTAATTCGGATGTTCAAATCCATGTAATATTGGAAGGTGAGAAAAGTGTACGATATGGGATAACCCGTATTCCTATAATTCTACCCTGATAATCCTCACTAATCATGGAACTGTGATGACAACGGTCAAATCGTCATGAACCGTGCGCCAGGTTCCAGGTTTAAACTGCTACATATGGTCTCCTTTCCATAATGATTCAAGTATTGCACAACTTGTAATACGTTAGCCTAATATGATCCACTATTGGTATCGATCCTCAGGAACAACCACACAAACGTGACAGAGGACAGAAGTGTAACTCATGATGTAATGCAATGGGGCAAAATATGAGGAAACTAACACCAGTCAAATCTCTAAGTGTATGAGGCTATAACTTACGGTGGCTACCGATTGCGACTAATATTTAACCCGATACAAAATGTAAAAAAAATACAGTGACAAGTCTGGGTATATAATTAAAACATTCTAGAAATCATAAATCAACTCCGTAGGTTTGGCGCCATACTGTACTGTCATTTGCGCATGGCAACAAAAGCCTATATCTTGCGTCTCCAAATTACACCCCTGTAAGTTTTAGGCCAGCATGTCATAAACTTCACTGTGGAATAGGTGATATGCTTCCGTTTGCAGCCATATGACTGTTTCACATGTCTCCAGCAATCAAAAGTTAAATATATCTAAAACAATGTATATTTACAATCCCTTTATCCAAACCGCTTACTCATTTACCTAGCTTTTTATCAATTTGTAAATGCCAGTGCATTGAGAATGGTCTTATTTTTGTTGGGAAAAGAAAGTAGATGTTGTTCCACTTGGAACCGACAGGTTGCTTGTCCATATTCATTGTTTCATCGCCCGTAAAACTAGAGTATTTATGAGGGAGTTAAAAAAAAAAGGTCAGAATAATGTGCATCTGTAGACACGCCTTCGTATTTGTTTTAGCTACACCCCAAATCAATAGCGGGTGAATAGCGTGATATTATCGTGCTTAAATTCAATGTCAGAATGCGCGTAGTGAGAAAAGTGCATAAAAAGGGAATTATCATTCCATTTATGTGCGCTTTACTCGGGTCGGAATTCCTCTGTAACTGCTAGGCTGCCTGTCGCCCTAGAAGAGAGGGAGAATGTGAAATAGAAAGAGAGAGAAACAAGACAACTAGGTAGGAGAAATGAGGAGAGTTTCAGGTGAAAGAGTATAAATCAATAGCCGTTAGATGGACAAGCATGTGTGTATTGTGCATATTATATTGTGTAGTTGGGGAGTTACTGTTTGTGTGTGCACGTGTGTGTGTGATAGGACAGTGACACACACAGACAGAGAGAAAAAGGAGGTACTGGTATTTCCATCTGTCTCTATTGGCTGATTGACCTGGTCCTGATGGCCATCTCCTCTTCACTTCCTCTTATATCTTTAACAAAACCCTCAAGCCCTGTTTATACCTGCGGCGAACATGTGTCCTTTGTCCTGATCTCGCCCTTTTACAGTTACAAGATCTGATCGTAATCAGTTCGTCTTTTAATTGTCTACACCCGTCTAAAAATGTGGGCACAATCCTTATGTGGACAAGATCAAGAAAAGAAACGCATGTGAGAACCAGGTATAAACGGGGCTTCAGATATCACACTGCAGACACAAATACAATGCCTTCAGAAAGTATTCAGGCCCTTGACTTTTTCCACATTTTGTTGTGTTACAGCCCAAATTTAAAATTTATTTTTGGAGATTTGAGAACGTAATATCAAAGTGGAATTGTATTTTTGAAAAAAAAATCTAATTCATAAAAAATGAAAAGCTGAAATGTCTTGAGTCAATAAGTATTCAATACCTTTGTTATGGCAAGCATAAATAAGTTTAGGAGTAACAAGTCACATAATAAGTTGCATGGACACACTGTAATAATTATGTTTTTTTTTATGACTACCGCATCTCTGTACCCCACACATACAATTATCTGTAAGGTCCCTCAGTTGAGCAGTACATTTCAAACACGGATTCAACCACAAAGACCAGGGAGGTTTTCCAATGCCTAACAAAGAAGGGCATCTATTGGTAAATATGTAACATTTTTAAAGGCAGACATTGAATATCCCTTTGAGTATGGGATATTAATTACACTTTGGATGGTGTGTCAATACACCCAGTCACTACAAAGATACAGGTGTCCTTCCTAACTCAGTTACCAGAGAGGAAGGAAACTGCTCAGGGATTTCACCATGAGGCCAATGGTGACTTTAAAACAGATACAGAGTTTAATGGCTGTGATAGGAGAAAACTGAGGATGGATCAACAACATTGTAGTTACGCCACAATACTAACCTAAATGACAGAGTGAAAAGAAAGAAGGCTGTACAGAATAAAAATATTCCAAAATATGCGTCCTGTTTTCAATCAGGCACTAAAGTAAAACAGAAAAAAAAGTGGATTTTTTTTTAACCTTATGTCCTTGTCACACCCTGACCTAGCTCTGTTTTTCTATATATTTGGGTTAGGTCAGGGTGTGACTAGGGTGGGTACTCTAGTTTTTGTATGTCTAGGGTTTTCGTATGTCCTTTTTTTTTGTATGTCTAGGCTGGCCTGACATGGTTCCCCATCAGAGACAGCTGTTTATCGTTGTCTCTGATTGGGGATCATATTTAGGTAGCCATTTTCCTCATTTGTGTTGTGGGACCGTCTATGTCTATGTTTAGTTGCCTGTCAGCACTATTTGTATACCGTATCGTTTGTTGATTTTGTTGTTTTTTGTTCAGTGTTCACTCATTAAAAGAGAATGTACACATACCACCCTGCGCCTTGGTCCATTCCATACGACGACCGTGACAGTCCTGCATACAAAGTGTTATGTTTGGGGCAAATCCAACGGAACACATCATAAGCCTAGGTAATATCCAGAGAACCTGGTTCAGTCTGCTTTCCAACAGACACTGGGAGACAAATTCACCTTTCAGCAGGACAATAACCTAAAACACAAGGCCAAATAATATACACCGAAGTTGTCTACAAAGACAATATTGATTGTTCCTGAGTGGCCTAGTTACAGTTTTGACTTAAATTGTCTTGAAAATCTATAGCAATACTTGAAAATGGCTGTCTAGCAATGATCAACAACCAACTTGAATTTTAAAAATGTATTGTAGAATGCAGGTATGCAAAGCTCTTAGAGATTTACCCAGAAAGACTCACAGCTGTAATCGCTGCCAAAGGTGATTCTAACATGTATTGACTCAGGGGGTTAAATACTTCTCTAATCAAGATATATTACTGTTCTATTTTTCATAAATATTTTACAAATGTTAGAATTTTTGTTCCACTTTGACATTAGAGTATTTTGAGTAGATCGTTGACCAAAAAATTAGGATTAAATCCATTTTAATCCCACTGTAGCAAAACAAAATGTGGAAAAAGTCAAGGTGTGAATACTTTCAGAAGGCACTGTTTACACAAACAGGTTGTGAGATAGAAGAGAGAGAGAGAGAGAGAGAGAGAGAGAGAGAGAGAGCGATAGAGAGAGAGAGACACTTATTTCCCTCAGATTACACAAATCACATTTCCATATCTATTAGGTGAAATACCACAGTGTGCCACCACAGCAGCAATATTTGTAACCTGTTGCCACGAGAAAAGGGAAACCACTGAAGCACTAACACCACTGTAAATACAAACTATATTAATCTGTCTATTTATTTTCCCTTTTCATACTTCAACCATTTCCACAATGTTACAACATTGTACATAATATAACATTTGAAATGTCCATTTAAAAAAAATAAAAGTTTGTGAGTGTAATGTTTACTGTTAATTTCTGATTATTTTGTTTATTATCTATTCCACAATGTAAACATGTTTACCATTGAACTGCATTGAGAGAGAAAGACAGAGTCCTCTAGTCTGCCAGCAGGCATACAGTTCACATAGCACAGGTACGTTTCACAGACTGTAAATCACATTCACACTTCACTCTGCTGCAGTCCCCCACTCCCCAACACTCACCCCTGACACTCACACACAGATCAGTGCCGCTCAAACTCCTTGTAGTGACAATAGGCTGAAGTGGGCTTGTGTGAGGGAGTAGAGCTATGATTAAGTGATGTCAAT
Source organism: Oncorhynchus keta (assembly GCF_023373465.1). Taxonomy (NCBI): domain Eukaryota; kingdom Metazoa; phylum Chordata; class Actinopteri; order Salmoniformes; family Salmonidae; genus Oncorhynchus; species Oncorhynchus keta. Next base: position 79,673,240 of record NC_068421.1, read on the forward strand.
TAAACCACAGAACATGGAGAGCATCAAGGAGAGGTGACACACAAATACACACAAAGCTTGAAGAGCAGAGGTATGTGGAAAAATTAGTGTGGCCATGTGTGTGTTTGTGTATTTACTGTAAGGTAATTAGGTGAAGGATGCAGGTCATTTTCTCCTGACATTTAGTCCCATCCACTGGTGGACTATAGGCAGAACAGGCAATTATCTCAGGCCTCACATAAAGGGGCCTTGTGAGCTGGGCATGATAATACAAATAATAAAATCATTTTAAATCAATTCTATGTTTGAGGCCTCCCCATGCTCCTCTCGAGGCATTATAAATACAAAATCACCATCAAAATCTATTTAAGCTAGTGATATCTGATTAAGCTAAAGATTCATGGGCTGCATCATGATCCACTACATTCACAGATGTAGGCCTTCCGTATCTGCAGTGGAAGGTGGCAGAGCTACAGCTCTACAGCTCTGTTTGTCAGACCAGGAGACATCCCCAAAATCGGTCTTCTCGCAAAAATGTCTGTAGTGTTCGAACAGTTTGGGCTACACATTAATATGGCACCCCTCTTTGGAAAGATGAGACTCACAATGGTGATCTCCACTTTGCTCTTCGAACCCCACAAGTGTCGAGACTCGTCTTAAGGTAACCCAGTATGTGAGTGAAATAGGCATTTCCACATAAGAGGTATATGGGTAATTCCACTGTAAATGATTATGTATTTTTTTCCTGAGCTTCCTTATATCTCTGATATAGGACAGACACTGCAAAAGATACTTCATTTTGGTTGCATTTTTACTATCTGTTTTTCCAAGATGGCGCTGACAGAGATGGTCACCTCACTTCTAGTCCTTAGGAAACTACGCATTGTTTTGTTTTTTAATGTATTATTTCTTACATTGTTACCCCAGGAAATGTTGTCTTATTACATACAACCGGGAAGAACAATTGGATACAAGAGTGACGTCAACTTACCAACATTATGACCAGGAATACAACTTTACAGTAGTGGATCCTCTGTTTGGACCACAACCCAGGACAATGGATCAAATCCCAGAAGCTGACCCAAAACAACAGCACCTCAGTGCCACCGTCGCGGCCCGCTATAACAAGGACTGCACCCCCCTCTCCTCATCAGTGGCCGACGTGAGTAAAATCCATCACAAGGCAGCTGGCCCAGATGGCATTCCCTAGCCATGTCCTCAGAGCATGCGCTGACCAGCTGGCTGGTGTGTTTACGGACATATTCAATCGCTCCATATCCCAGTCTGTTGTCCCCACATGCTTCAAGATGGCCACCATTGTTCCTGTGCACAAGAAGGCAAAGATCACTGAACTAAATTACTACCGCCTGTAGCACTCACTTCTGTCATCATAAAGTGCTTGGAGAGACTAGTCAGGGATCGTATCACCTCAAACTTATCGGCCAACCTAGACCCACTTCAGTTTGCATACCGCCCAAATAGGTCCACAGACGATGCAATCGCCATCACACTGCACACTGCCCTAACCCATCTGGACAAGAGGAATACCTATGTGAGAATGCTGTTCATCGACTACAGCTCAGCATTTAACACCATAGTACCCTCCAAACTCGTCATCACGCTCGAGACCCTGGGTCTCGACCCCGCCCTGTGCAACTGGGTACTGGACTTCCTGACGGGCCACCCCCAGGTGGTGAGGGTAGGTAACAACATCTCCACACCGCTGATCCTCAACACTGGGGCCCCACAAGGGTACATCCTGAGCCCTCTCCTGTACTCCTTGTTCACCCATGACTGCATGGCCATGCATGCCTCCAACTCAATCAAGTGTGCGGACGACACTACAGCGGTAGGCTTGATTACCAACAACGACGAGACGGCCTACAGGGAGGAGGAAAATAACCTCACACTCAACGTCAACAAAACAAAGGAGATGATTGTGGACTTCAGGAAACAGCAGAGGGAGCAGCCCCCCTATCCACATCGATGAGACATTAGTGGAGAGGGTAGTAAGTTTTAAGTTCCTCGGCGTACACATCACGGACATACTGAATTGATCCACCCACACAGACAGCGTGGTGAAGAAGGCGCAGCAGCGCCTCTTCAACCTCAGGAGGCTGAAGAAATTTGGCTTGTCACCAAAAGCACTCACAAACTTCTACAGATGCACAATCGACAGCATCCTGTCAGGCTGTATCACCGCCTGGTACGGCAACTGCTCCGCCCACAATCGTAAGGTTCTCCAGAGGGTAGTGAGGTCTGCACAACGCATCACCGGGGGCAACTACCTGCCTTCCAGGACACCTACACCACCCGATGTCACAGGAAGGCCATAAAGATCATCAAGGACAACAACCACCCGAGCCACTGCCCGTTCACCCCGCTATTATCCAGAAGGCGAGGTCAGTATAGGTGCATCAAAGCAGGGACCGAGAGACTGAAAAACAGCTTTCTCAAGGCCATCAGACTGTTAAACAGCCACCACTAACATTGAGTGGCTGCTGACAACACACTGACTCAACTCCAGCCACTTTAATGTCCTTTAGTGGGCCAGCCAGAGCCCGGACTTGAACCGGATCAAACATCTCTGGAGAGACCTGAACATAGCTGTGCAGCAACACTCCCCATTTCAGTTTTGTATATTTAATAAATTATCTAAAATCCTGTTTTTGCTTTGTCATTATGGGGTATTGTGTGTAGATTGATGATTGTGTCAATGACCACGTAATTTCCGGTCACAAATTGTAGACTTCTTTACATGCTGCTGTGCATTTTGTTCCTAACCTTACTTTGCGGTTTTTACTCTTTATATTTTTAGTTTTTCCCCTCGCTCAAATTTTTTTCATTTAACTTTTTCACTCCGGACGCTTTATCTGGACATGGTTCGTCAGGACCTACACCAGTCGAAGCTAAATAGTAACATTTACATGATGCCATCCCATTGCAGTCTCTGTACTCATAATATACAGGAGAACGATCGCCTTACGGCGAGGATAGTTGTGCTGCAAGCCCAGTTTCAGACGCAATCGTTAGGCAAGGGTAATTTAAGTGGAAGAGAGGATGAAATAGCGTCTGTGCCACCAGTAAGTACAGATAGTAGTATAAATCCCCTCGCACATTCCCCTCAGCTGGACAACTTTCTCATGGCTTCTGGAAGGAAATGCTGTAGGAAAGCTCAACCGGCGTCGCTCATCCAGCCGACAGAAACTTTCAACCGGTTCTCTCCATTAAGCAGTGAGTCGGATTCAAAGGCCGAGCATTCTCTGGTCTCTCCTCCTCCCGTTACGGAGTCTGAGATGCCGAAGCCTCCCACCATTAGCTCTGACAAATTGAAAACCCTAGTCATTGGCGACTCCATTACCCGCAGTATTAGACTTAAAACTAATCATCCAGCGATTATATACACTGTTCACCAGTGGGCAGGGCTACTGTCGTTAAGGCTAATCTGAAGATGGTGCTGGCTAAAGCTAAAACTGGCAAGTGTAGAGAGTATTGGGATATTGTTATCCACGTCGGCTCCAACGATGTTAGGATGAACACAGTCAGAGGTCAACATAGCTTGTGCAACATAGCTTCAGCTTGTAAATCAACTAGAAAGATGTGTTGGCATCGAGTAATTGTCTCTGGCCCCCTCCCAGTTAGGGGGAGTGATGAGCTCTACAGCAGTCTCACAACTCAATCGCTGGTTGAAAACTGTTTTCTGCCCCTCCCAAAATATATAATTTGTAGATAATTGGCCCTCTTTCTGGGACTCACCCAAGCCTGGTCTGTTGAGGAGTGACGGACTCCATCCTAGCTGGAGGGGTGCTCCCATCTTATCTACAAACATAGACAAGGCTCTAACTCCCCTAGCTCCACAATAAGATAGGGTGCAGGCCAGGCAGCTTGTGGAGTCTGCCACGAGCACAGTCAGTGTAGTCAGGTCAGCTATCCCCATTGAGACCGTGTCTGTGCCTCGATCTAGTTTGAGCAAAACTCAACATGGCGGTGTTCGCCTTAGCAATCTCACTGGAATAAAGACCTCCTCCATTCCTGCCATTATTGAAAGAGATTGTGATACCTCTCATCTCAAAATAGGGCTACTTAATGTTAGATCTCTCACTTCCAAGGCAGTTATAGTCGATGAACTAATCACTGATCATAATCTTGATGTGATTGGCCTGACTGAAACATGGCTTAAGCCTGATGAATTTACTGTGTTAAATGAGGCCTCGGCTCCTGGTTACACTAGTGACCATATCCCCCGCGCAGCCCACAAAGGTGGAGATGTTGCTAACATTTATGAAAGCGAATTTCAATTTACAAAAAAAAAGAAACGACTGCAATTTCGTCTTTTGATCTTCTAGTCATGAAATCTATGCAGCGTACTCAATCACTTTTTATAGCTACTGTTTATAGGCCTCCTGGGCCATATACAGCGTTCCTAACTGAGTTCCCTGAATTCCTATCGGACCTTGTAGTCACGGCAGATAATATTCACATTTTTGCTGACTTTAATATTCACATGGAAAAGTCCACATACCCTCTCCAAAAGGCTTTCAGAGCCATCATCGACTCAGTGGGTTTTGTCCAACATGTCTCCGGACCTAGTCACTTCCACAGTCATACTCTGGACCTAGTTTTGTCCCGTGGAATAAATGTTGTGGATCTTAATGTTTTTCCTCATAATGCTGGACTATCGGAACACCATTTTATTACATTTGCAATCGCAACAAATAATCTGCTCAGACCCCAACCAAGGAGCATCAAATGTTGTGCTACAAATTCTCGGACAACCCAAAGATTCCTTGATGCCCTTCCAGACTCCCTCCGCCTACCCAAGGACGTCAGAGTACAAAAATCAGTTAACCACCTAACTGAGGAACTCAATTTAACCTTGCGCAATACCCTAGATGCAGTCGCATTCCTAGAAACAAAAATATATTTGTCATAAGGAACTAGCTCCCTGGTATACAGAAAATACCCGAGCTCTGAAGCAAGCTTCCAGAAAATTGGAATGGAAATGTATTTATTTATTTTATTTATTTATTTCACCTTTATTTAACCAGGTAGGCTAGTTGAGAACAGGTTCTCATTTGCAACTGCGACCTGGCCAAGATAAAGCATAGCAGTGTGAACAGACAACACAGAGTTACACATGGAGTAAACAATTAACAAGTCAATAACACAGTAGAAAAAAAGGGGCAGTCTATATACAATGTGTGCAAAAGGCATGAGGAGGTAGGCGAATAATTAATTCCAATTTTGCAGATTAACACTGGAGTGATAAATGATCAGATGGTCATGTACAGGTAGAGATATTGGGATATTGAGAAATGGCGCCACACCAAACTGGAAGTCTTCCGCCTAACTTGGAAAGACAGTATCAAATGTTCAGTATCAAAGAGCCCTCACTGCTGCTCGATCATCCTATTTTTCCAACTTAATTGAGGAAAATAAGAACAATACTACATTTATTTTTGATACTGTCGCAAAGCTAACTAAAAAGCATCATTCCCCAAGAGAGGATTCACTTCAGCAGTGATAAATTCATTAACTTCTTTGAGGAAAAGATCATGATCATTAGAAAGCAAATGACGGAATCCTCTTTAAATCTGTATATTCTTCCAAAGCTCAGTTGTCCTGAGTCTGCACAACTCTGCCAGGACCTAGGATAAAGAGAGTACTGTATTGATAAGAGGTCTCAGTCTGCAGACCAGAATTTGTAAGATCCTGGTCGAATGAAACAGACGGAGGCCCAGCTAAATGGTCTAAAAGGTTTATTCACGGAACGTTCTCCCATCAAGAATACAAAACAATTCATTTTATGCTGACTTCTCACGCCCACACATTCACACAAACATACGCCCACACATACACAAATAACATACGCACACACGTCCTGTTACGCACACACTGTCTGTCTCACTACCCAGCCGACAGAGATAGTGACCTTGTTCTTGAGACGTACTCCCCGTTCTCTCCCAAATCTCTAGTCAGGTCGGCACCAAGCTCAGACAGTCTGTATTTAAAATACCATAAAGACATATTGTTTTACCCTAATTCTGACTAGGACTACACATTTATTGATTTTGATTTTATACATTGTAATCAATTCCATACAATTATATGTTTCAGGGCGGAATATTCTAATCATTCAATTAACAGACAATTCTCACCGATCAATATCTCTTGACACATTGATGAAAAATAATCATGACCTCTAAACCTTCAAGCTGCATACTGGACCCTATTCCAACTAAACTACTGAAAGAGCTGCTTCCTGTGCTTGGTCCTCCTATGTTGAACATAATAAACAGCTCTCTATCCACCGGATGTGTACCAAACTCACTAAAAGTGGCAGTAATAAAGCCTCTCTTGAAAAAGTCAAACCGTGACCCAGAAAATATTTAAAAATCTATCAGCCTATATCGGATCCTCAAAAAAAAATTAAAAAGCTGTTGCGCAGCAACTCACTGCCTTCTTGAAGACAAACAATGTATATGGAACGCTTTAGTCTGGTTTTAGACCCCATCATATTACTGAGACTGCACTTGTGAAGGTGGTAAATAACCTTTTAATGGCATCAGACCGAGGTTCTGCATCTGTCCTTGGGCTTCTAGACCTTAGTGCTGCTTTTGATACCATCGATCACCACATTTGTTTGGAGAGATTGGAAACCCAAATTGGTCTACACTGATAAGTTCTGGCCTGGTTTAGATCTTATCTGTCAGAAAGATATCAGTTTGTCTCTGTGGATGGTTTGTCCTCTGACAAATCAACTGTAAATGTTGGTGTTCCTCAAGGCTCAGTTTTAGGACCACAATTGTTTTCACTATATATTTTACCTCTTGGTGATGTCATTCAGAAACACAATGTTAACTTTCACTGCTATGCGGATGACACACAGCTGTGTATTTCGATGAAACATGGTGAAGCCCCAAAATTGCCTTCCCTGGAAGCCTGTGTTTCAGACATAAGGACGTGGATGGCTGCAAATGTTCTACTTTTAAACTCGGACAAAGCAGAGATGCTTGTTCTAGGTCCCAAGAAAGAAAGAGATATTCTGTTGAATCTGACAATTAATCTTGATGGTTGTACAGTCGTCTCAAATAAAACTGTGAAGGACCTCGGCATTATTCAGGACCCTGATCTCTCTTTTAAAGAACATATCAAGACAGCTTTTTTCCATTTTTTCCACATCATTGCAAAAAAATCAGAAACTTTCTGTCCAAAAATTATGCAGAAAAATGTATCCATGCTTTTGTCACTTCTAGGTTAGATTACTTCAATGCTCTACTTTCCAGCTACTCAGATAAAGTACTAAATAAACTTCAGTTAGTGCTAAACGGCTGCTAGAATCCTGACTAGAACCAAAAAATGTGATCATATTACTCCAGTGCTAGCCTCTCCACACTGTTTTCCCGTTAAGGGTAGGGCTGATTTCGAGGTTTTACTGCTAACCTACAAAGCATAACATGGGCTTGCTCCTACCCATCTTTCCGATTTGGTCCTGCCACACATACCTACACGTACACTATGGTCACAAGACGCAGGCCTCCTTATTGTCCCTAGAATTTCTAAGCAAACAATTAGAGGCAGGGCTTTCTCCTATAGAGCTCCATTTTTATAGAATGGTCTGCCTATCCATGTGAGAGACGCAGACTCGGTCTCAACCTTTAATTCTTTATTGAAGACTCATCTCTTCAGTAGGTCCTATGGTTGAGTGTAGTCTGGCCCAGGAGTGTGAAGGTGAACGGAAAGGCACTGGAGCAACGAACCACCCTGTTGTCTCTGCCTGTTCCCTCTCTAGGTTTCTTCCTAGGTTCTGTTTCTAGGGAGTTTTTCCTAGCCACCGTGCTTCTACACCTGTATTGCTTGCTGTTTGGGGTTTTAGGCTGGGTTTCTGTACAGCACTTTGTGACATCAGCTGATGTAAGAAGGGCTTTATAAAGAAATGTGATTGATGTGGGGGAAAAAAACTATTGAATCAATTTTAGAATAATGCTGTAACCTACCAGAATGTGGAAAAAGTCAAGGGTCTGAATACTTTCCCGAATGCAATGTATGTCTAGCCCATGTATCTGATGGTGTTTGGCATGTATATATAAATACATCAACCACGTGGTTGCGCTATTTGGCGCCGGAGGAGATGACTGCTGTTTTACGGGCTCCTAACAAATTGTGCTATTGTGTGTGAGTAGTTTGGGTGGTTTGTTCTAAAGTAACTTTAATACAGTCGCTAACATTCCTTGATCATGAATCATGTTGTTAATGTAGCTTGTGGGGGGGGGATGGGAAAGAGAGAGAAGAGGAGCAGAGAGCGAGCAAGAGATGGACATGGAGGGATGGAGAGTGGAGTGGCAGCATGCATGTTATTAGTTGTTATTTGTTGTGACAGGAGCAGAGTCATCAGTTTCACTGATTAAACCAATAAAGTCACCCCTCCACTCTGCCCCCCTGCCCCTATACTGATAATACACTACTAATGAGAGAGAGAGAGAGAGAGAGAGAGAGAGAGAGAGAGAGAAGCATGACAAGAAAGAAAAGAGCACTGAGTTCCATTACGAAGAAGCATTCATCATATCACTGCCTACAGGGTTTGAGTAGGAGGCATAGTACCTGAACCCCCAAAAGGCACAGAGAGGAGGGTTACAGCTGGACATCTCAGCAACAACTTCACCTCTGACGTCCTTTAGGCACTGAAGCGTTAAAGTTCCCCCCTCTGGAGGAACGGCTGGGCAGGGAGGGGGACAGGGAGGGGGACAGGGAGGGAGGAGAGGAGAGGTGGGGCTGAATTAAATGTTTTATCAGGACTGTCAAGGACATTGGCTGTGTTCAGCTCTGCTCACCTGAAACAAAGTGTTCACCGACACGGACACAGAAAGGAGCAGCCAGGTGTTCTCTCTTATGTGTGTGTGTATTTTGGAAACAGAATGGACAACAAATGTTGCAGACAGGGCTCCCGAGTGGCGCAGCAATCTAAGTCACTGCAGCTCAGTGCTAGAGGCGTCACTACAGACCCTGATTCAATTCCAGGCTGTATCACAACCGGCCATGAGTAGGAGTCGTTAGGGTTTGTCCGGTGTAGGCCGTCATTGTAAATAAGAATTTGTTCTTAACAGACTTGCCTGGTTAAATCAAATAAAATAAACGTTAGGTTCATGGTTTTGTATGCCTGAGATGCCATAGTAATGTTAAAGATGACATGAAAATGAGAGATGATTTTGTTGAAAAAGATTTGGGAAGTAGTTCTCACATACGCAGTGACAGACGCAGGGATGCACACATGTAGCAGATGGGGATCTGAGAAACTCAGTCCTCAGCCTGAAGAGTCTCCACTTGCGCTGCCCGAATAGTTAGCTTTTCAGTGGCACGACTGGGCAAGATACTCCAGGAGGGCGGTCACATGTGTTTGCAAGGCAGAGGTCCTGGGTTTGAGCCTTGGTTTGAACCGAATCAGGTGGCAGCGGTACTCGCTAAGCAGCGTGACATCCTTTACCAGCACAGATCTTCTGATATCCCCAATAGACAAGATGAAAATGTGTTCCCCACTTTCCCTCCCTCCTCTTCTGTCCTCCAGGGACTACAGGGAAAAGGATCATGGGTCTGCTGCTTTGAAACATTTATGTCATTAGCACACCCATGATCCATTAGCACACCCATGATCCATTAGCACACCCATGATCCATTAGCTCACCCATGATCCATTAGCACACCCATGATCCATTAGCACACCCATGTGTGTGTGTTGTTTTGTTTCTTAGTGTGCCTTTCCGTTTAGGTGTGTCTACGTGAATGTTTACATGGGCCCCTTCTATAAAATTTCATTTTGACTGTTACAATGCCTATAATTTATGTCATTAATTTTTTAAAATGCCCCATTTGACTTGCTTCCTCAGTCAGAAAAATAATATGCGCTCATGACTCAGGAGACAGTCATAGTGATATCTACAGCAGAATGTCCTGTTATAATGACCAGTACAATGCAATGGCCCTCATCCACAATGACAGCTCCCTCAAAGCTTATTACAATTTCCACATTTAGATATACCAAATTGAAACAAGACTTGACTAAACCATGCCAGTACTGCTTAGACTTAAGTTACCTTCACCACAGTTGACAGGTAAAAGGCCTATTTGGTTTGACTGCCGTACAACGGGTTGCTGGTGCCATTAGCCGCACACACACAGTATGATGTGGGGAAGTCTTCAAGGAACATTCTGGAACCAGCTGCCACCTGAGAGAGAGGTTGTGAGAGAGTGATCCCACACAAACTGCCACCTCAGCAACTCTCTCAGTGCTTTTCCACCACTTTTTCTTCCTAATTTCTCTTGGAGAGTGGCAGGAGGTCACAGTGTTCCTGTCTGGACAAGTGACAGCTTGTTTTTAGGTCGTAGCTGACACTGATGTCTAGGAGACAGAAACACACATTGGGTCTTTCCAGGTAAAGCAGGTCCAGTTTGGCTCTGTCCTACTCTTCAAAGTATATATTTACAATACATTTAAGTCATTTAGCAGACTCTCATTCACTGAGCGATTTACTTACGTACATTTTCTTATTGGTCCCGTGGGAACTGAACCCACAACCCTGGCATTGCAAGCACCATGCTCTACCAACTGAGCCACACAGGACATACCCCCCCTTCCAATGGCAGTGAGGTCCCCAGTTGATTGACAGTTCACTCATCAGCAAGGACATGTGCAGCCCATTGAAATACTTATCATCAATAATTCAACCACACCTCTCTTTCCCTCCACCTCTCTCCTCCCCCTCTTACCCTCCTCTCTCTTCAATAACATGGCAGGTGGAAGGGTGCTTGCTGTTGTGTCATGAGAAGCTCCTTTGCACTGGCCATGACTCCCTCCCTCTCTAACACTCTCGTCCAATCCCTATCCACGACCTCCTCCTCCCCGTAACTCAAATCACTGTCACAGGGAAAGCTGTCTGAACATCTGAAATCCATCCATTTCAGTTATTTGTGGCAGACTTAATACAGAGACCACGTGGGTAAAATTGAGATGTTTGTATAACCAGGGCTTTTCTTTAGATTCATGCAATGCATTAGGAATATGACATCAAATTGAGCACAACCTTAAGGTGGGAAAAACATCAAAAACTGTCACGTTAAACTGGAGAATGGTTGGCTGTTTGTGGAATCAAATTTCACATTACTTTTTTGTCAGATTTGTGGTGAAAGGGACCTCTAGAATGAGTTAGAATGGTTCAACAGAGGATTAGCATAATAGGCTAGCCATCCATTAGCCAAGCATTTATCACATAACCATGCTCCCATTTAACTGAAGGTTTACAGTCCTTCACCAAACCCACATATTCTCCTACTTACAGCCCTCTATGTCTAATTAAAGGATTTAAAACTTGTCTGGAATGGAGGACATTTTACTTTTGAAGATCATTTGGAATATTTCTTGTTTTCCCAAGGTGAAAAACATGATTCCCATCCCATATCTATCCCTCCTTCTTTCTCTATTTCTTCATTTTCTACCTTTTAACTTCTATTAACCCCTCCAAAACCTGGTCCCCTGTCCATACCCAAATCCAAGAACCAGAAATAGGACCAGAATGAAGCATCGGGCCAAGGAGGGTCGGCTGAGACGTATCATGGGACTTATCGTGGAGCACACATGGGAATTGTGGGGGATTTGATGGGGAGCGTGGCGGACACGGAGTGGATCAGCCTGTGACATCATTAACCATGTGGATCCTCTATCCGCTTGGCTTTCTGGGATCTCTGTAAGCCAGACAGGGATGGAAGGATGGGAGGGAGGGGAGCGATGGGAGAGGCCAATTGACTGGGGTGGAGAGTGAGGAGGAAGAGAGGGGGGAAGGAGGGGGTGTTTGGGATGTGTTACCCCATGATGTACAGAGCACCAGACAGATGTGTGATCAGACAAACATCCCAGAGTCATTAGAGGACTCTGCACAAGGTTCTGTATCTACTGACACACACAAGGCCTGCTGTTAGCAAAATGATGTCTCCTCTCACACTGAACAATTGACCCTTGTCGATCATTTCTCTGTTTCACTCTCCAGTTTCTGACTTTGATAATCAAGAATTAGGTGTACCTCTTACATTCACACACCCACTATACACCATACACCTTTGTCCATACTTATTGGCACCTCCACACACTCCCTCACAGCGTCAGTGCTGTGTAATGTCTCTGTCAGCAACTCCGTCCGGACCGCTTGGTTGATGGTTGGAGTTTGTTGAGGTGTTTTTTCTTCCTTCCTTCGTTCGTTAGTCTCAGCGTTAATTACTAATCTCACGGTCCAGCGACGGACGCTAACGGTGCTAACTCGCTCTCGCTAATGAGGGGGAAACCAGACAAACAGACAGTATTTACGACAACACACATTTGCACACGAGCATGGACGGTCACACACACATTTGTTTTACTATCCTTGTGAGGACCAAACCATTGCTTCCCATTCAAAATCCAATTTTCCATAACACATAGCACTAAACCTAACCTTAAACCCAAACCCCTAACCTTAAACCTATCCCAAACTCCTAACCCTAAACTTATTTGTAACCCTAATTGTAACTCTAACCTTAAACCTAACCCCGAAGCCTAAAATAGCCTTTTTCCTTGTGGGGACCAGCAAAATATTATTCTGGTCCCCACAAGAATGCTAAAACCCAACAACAAAAAAACACACACACAACACGCATACACACACATGGACCACTCTGTCCCTTTGAGGCATTACGTACAGTATGTACAGCACTGATAACATCAACCCAAACCAGAGCTGCCTTCCTCAGCGCTTCCCTCCCACACACACACACACACACTCCCCTGACTCCGATACACACTCCCTAAGGACAGCCCCCGACTCCGTGTCTCACCAACGCTGATTCGGTCATCAGCGGGGTCATTAATTGTGGACTCCCTCGGGGAGAGGGAGGGACGGAAGAAGGAAGGAAGGAAGGGGGAAGGGAGAGAGGATGGTACAGGGCAGGTGAAGTGGGTGAGTGGAATGCCCGTTGGATTCGGGTGGAGGTGCATCTGGTCTAAGGGGGTAGATTTAGCTGGTCTGGCATTTCCGCATGCTTGTGCTTATGGTGTGTATGCATTGTGTGTGTGTGTTTGTGTGCTTTTACGTACATCATATCTGGTGTGTGTGTGTGTGTGTGTGTTGGAGTCAGACGCAGCAGTTTGAAACCCCACGCTTCAGCATTATGGGAGCTGTGTTGGCCAATAATCAGCGTTTTACCCCCCTCCCGCTCTGAGGCGAGGGGTAGAGGGGGGTGAGGACGTTATCCATCCCATTCAGGACCTCCTCTCTCCCCCTGTTAGTTTTGGACAGAGGGTGGACAGTACACCCCTCTCCTCTGTCCTAGGGGTGCGTTCAGCACCCACACTGATCAAGGAGAAGAGCCGTCACTACAAAGAGATGGAACGGTGTGATGGAGGGATGGGGGGGTTGAAACAAATAACCATCATCACTACAGCCCCCAGGCCGAGGCCTGTCTCTCTTTTTTATCCATCCATCTCTCTGGCTTTCTGTAGGCTATCATTTTGTATTTCTCACTGTCTACCTTGGAGTGGCTAAAACAGACACTGTGTCTTTTATCAAAGAGACTTCAGAGAGTCCATCCTCTTCAGCGCGTTGTGCCTTTGGTTGTTTGTTGTTGGCTCAGCCTTTCTCAATGTTGTGTGTGTGTGTGTTCTGTTAAACCTGGGTGCTGCAGTGCTGACACAAGGTCTATCTGGTAAAGACACCAACCGCTGGAGGCAACATGTTACTGATGTTCGATTCCTCCGTTCACTCGAAGCTTAAAGCTTACCCTGACATCAATGTGGGGTTTAAACTAAAGTTGGAGTTGTACATAGTGAATACCTCAGTATACAGTTTGACCAGGTGTGTTAGACCCTTAGGCCCTAACATGGATCACACAATATATCAGGAGTGTATCACACAGGAACATTCAGACAAAGTGTGTGGTTTAGCTCCAGGCAAATGTTTAGAAGTAGGATCTGAGCCAGTTTGTTACAGCAGGAAAATAATCCAGCAGCAACAGGAAATGTGAATTATTATGTAGATTATAATTATTGGACATTTTTATAGGTGTTGATACATTTTTTGTAAGGGAAAATTAAGTTTTAAATTTCAAACTGGAAATTACAAACTTCAAACTTTTTTAAACCACTGCAAGTTTTCCTGCAACAGGGTGATCAAATTAACATCTGTAACTGTCCCTGTGTACTCTCCATCTCCTTCCATGTCAAAGATCCACACCCGGAAGTGAAACAGCCTCTGGACCACAGACACACAGTCAAACACTGTCAAAAAACAGGGATTTTTAGCTCGAGAAAATGCCTCAGTCTTCCACACACACAGTGGGCAAGCTGTTAACATTAATGTTAACTTTTCAAGTAAGTTAGCCAGGCCTGATGAACCTTCTGGAGATCTGCAGGCATCAAGTATGTTAGCTAGGCCTGATGAACCTTCCGGAGATCTGCAGGCATCAAGTAAATTAGCCAGGCCTGATGAACCTTCTGGAGCTCTGAAGGCATCAAGTATGTTAGCTAGGCCTGATGAACCTTCTGGAGATCTGCAGGCATCAAGTAAGTTAGCCAGGCCTGATGAACCTTCTGGAGATCTGAAGGCATCAAGTAAGTTAGCCAGGCCTGATGAACCTTCTGGAGATCTGCAGGCATCAAGTAAGTTAGCCAGGCCTGATGAACCTTCTGGAGATCTGAAGGCATCAAGTAAGTTAGCCAGGCCTGATGAACCTTCCGGAGATCTGCAGGCATCAAGTAAGTTAGCCAGGCCTGATGAACCTTCTTGAGATCTGCAGGCATCAAGTAAGTTAGCCAGGCCTGATGAACCTTCTGGAGATATGCAGGCATCAAGTAAGTTAGCCAGGCCTGATGAACCTTCTGGAGATCTGCAGGCATCAAGTAAGTTAGCCAGGCCTGATGAACCTTCTGGAGATCTGCAGGCATCAAGTAAGTTAGCCAGGCCTGATGAACCTTCTGGAGATCTGCAGGCATCAAGTAAGTTAGCTAGGCCTGATGAACCTTCTGGAGATCTGCAGGCATCAAGTAAGTTAGCTAGGCCTGATGAACCTTCTGGAGATCTGCAGGCATCAAGTAAGTTAGCCAGGCCTGATGAACCTTCCGGAGATCTGCAGGCATCAAGTAAGTTAGCCAGGCCTGATGAACCTTCTGGAGATCTGCAGGCATCAAGTAAGTTAGCCAGGCCTGATGAACCTTCTGGAGATCTGCAGGCATCAAGTAAGTTAGCCAGGCCTGATGAACCTTCTGGAGATCTGCAGGCATCAAGTAAGTTAGCCAGGCCTGATGAACCTTCTGGAGATCTACAGGCATCAAGTAAGTTAGCTAGGCCTGATGAACCTTCTGGAGATCTGCAGGCATCAAGTAAGTTAGCCAGGCCTGATGAACCTTCTGGAGATCTGCAGGCATCAAGTAAGTTAGCCAGGCCTGATGAACCTTCTGGAGATCTGCAGGCATCAAGTAAGTTAGCCAGGCCTGATGAACCTTCCGGAGATCTGCAGGCATCAAGTAAGTTAGCCAGGCCTGATGAACCTTCTGGAGATCTGCAGGCATCAAGTAAGTTAGCCAGGCCTGATGAACCTTCTGGAGATCTGCAGGCATCAAGTAAGTTAGCCAGGCCTGATGAACCTTCTGGAGATCTGCAGGCATCAAGTAAGTTAGCCAGGCCTGATGAACCTTCTGGAGATCTGCAGGCATCAAGTAAGTTAGCCAGGCCTGATGAACCTTCTGGAGATCTGTAGGCATCAAGTAAGTTAGCCAGGCCTGATGAACCTTCTGGAGATCTGCAGGCATCAAGTAAGTTAGCCAGGCCTGA
>NC_068421.1:79694063-79729063 GCF_023373465.1 Oncorhynchus keta
AGTACTGGGATCAACTGGAAATGAACAGAAGACAGCTGATCACCGATTTCAGCACCACAGCCACTGAACAGGGGGATGAGAGAGCCTGAGAGGAAGATGGAGAGGGAGCGATAGAGATTAATGACATGAACACAGGGCTCCACAGGGGAACATGTTGTGGTGTTGTAGTCATTATCTCTGGAGGAGAGGAGAGTGTTTAGTGGCTTGGGGAGCTAATACCTCAGTCAGGGATAATTGAATAGGAACAGAGCGTTATGATCCGGTTAGGCTAACGAGCAGTCTTCCACTCTGACTCTTTTCACACTCTCCATCAAACTTTTCTCTATCTTTTACTCATTTGAATCCATTTCAATCCTTCTGCTCCCGTCTACCTTTCGTCTTTACCCTCTCCTTTCCTACACCTTTCAGCCTTCTCTCTTTTCTCTCGTTACATGCAGGTGTGTCTGTGTGTTGGAGGGGTTTTGATCTCCTCTGTTGGTGGGAGAACCTTCTCCACCGTAACTAGGCACCTCTCTTCTGAGATCGACCCCTGTATTCTAACAGTCCCCCACCACCGACACACACACCCCGTCGCTGCATGATTCATGAACATTTCATCAAATAGTCTTATGACATGCAGTGTCAGACCAGCAAAGAAACATCCCATCTGAGCCCCACTGCCACCCCACAGCCAGCGCACACACACCTCTCAACTGTTTGTGTGCGTGCACATATGTGTGTGTGCGTAGGTTCATGAGTGCGTGCATGTAATAACATAGTAATATATGTCATTTAGCAAATGCTTTGATCCAAAGAGTCATTTTTGTTTAAGTGCACTTCGATAAAAGTGCAATCGGACAAAGTGGACGGACGGGGTAAGGTTAACATCTCGGGTCACTATGACAACTGACATGGGTCAACATGACTACCTCTTGACACACTAGGGTTAGGTCTGCCTTGTGTATGTGCGTCACACACCTAGACGCTGTGAGTGGAACTCTAGGTTTAGAGAGAGTGGAGTCCTGAGCCAGATGGATGAAAAGTGGCTTTTAGTGTTAAGAGATGTATTTACTCATATTATATTCATCATATACTGTATATTAATAACATTGGTTCTGTGTGCTCTGACATGTGTCACTGTGTGTGCTACATCTGTTTTCTCTCAAACACTTCCCTGACAATCAATCTTTAATGGCTGCTTCATAGAAAATGTCTCAGTCCAGGAAACTGCTACTTTCACCCATCCCATACCACTCCCTCCCATACCACTCCCTCCCATACCACTCTCTCCCATACCACTCCCTCCCATACCACTCTCTCCCATACCACTCTCTCCCATACCACTCCCTCCCATACCACTCCCTCCCATACCACTCCCTCCCATACCACTCCCTCCCATACCACTCCCTCCCATACCACTCTCTCCCATACCACTCTCTCCCATACCACTCCCTCCCATACCACTCCCTCCCATACCACTCCCTCCCATACCACTCCCTCCCATACCACTCTCTCCCATACCACTCTCTCCCATACCACTCCCTCCCATACCACTCCCTCCCATACCACTCTCTCCCATACCACTCTCTCCCATACCACTCCCTCCCATACCACTCTCTCCCATACCACTCTCTCCCATACCACTCTCTCCCATACCACTCACTCCCATACCACTCTCTCCAATACCACTCTCTCCAATACCACTCTCTCCAATACCACTCTCTCCAATACCACTCTCTCCAATACCACTCTCTCCCAGTGTGTCAAATCAGAGGGCATGCTGTCCGGTCCTCTGGCAGTCTCTATGGGGGTGACACAGGGTTCAATTCTCGGGCCGACTCTTTTCTCTGTATATATCAATGATGTTGCTCGTGCTGCGGGCGATTCCCTGATCCACCTCTACGCAGACGACACCATTCTATATACTTTCGGCCCGTCATTGGACACTGTGCTATCTAACCTCCAAACGAGCTTCAATGCCATACAACACTCCTTCCATGGCCTCCAACTGCTCTTAAACGCTAGTAAAACCAAATGCATGCTTTTCAACCGATCGCTGCCTGCACCCGCATGCCCGACTAGCATCACCACCCTGGATGGTTCCGACCTTGAATATGTGGACATCTATAAGTACCTAGGTGTCTGGCTAGACTGCAAACTTTCCTTCCAGACTCATATCAAACATCTCCAATCGGAAATCAAATCAAGAGTCGGCTTTCTATTCCGCAACAAAGCCTCCTTCACTCACGCCGCCAAGCTTACCCTAGTAAAACTGACTATCCTACCGATCCTCGACTTCGGCGATGTCATCTACAAAATGGCTTCCAACACTCTACTCAGCAAACTGGATGCAGTCTATCACAGTGCCATCCGTTTTGTCACTAAAGCACCTTATACCACCCACCACTGCGACTTGTATGCTCTAGTCGGCTGGCCCTCGCTACATATTCGTCGCCAGACCCACTGGCTCCAGGTCATCTACAAGTCCATGCTAGGTAAAGCTCCGCCTTATCTCAGTTCACTGGTCACGATGGCAACACCCATCCGTAGCACGCGCTCCAGCAGGTGTATCTCACTGATCATCCCTAAAGCCAACACCTCATTTGGCCACCTTTCATTCCAGTACTCTGCTGCCTGTGACTGGAACGAATTGCAAAAATCGCTGAAGTTGGAGACTTTTATCTCCCTCACCAACTTCAAACATCAGCTATCTGAGCAGCTAACCGATAGCTGCAGCTGTACATAGTCTATTGGTAAATAGCCCACCCATTTCCACCTACCTCATCCCCATACTGTTTTATTTATTTACTTTTCTGCTCTTTTGCACACCAATATCTCTACCTGTATATGACCATCTGATCATTTATCACTCCAGTGTTAATCTCCAAAATTGTAATTATTCGCCTACCTCTTGCCTTTTGCACACATTGTATATAGACTCCCCCTTTTTTTCTACTGTGTTATTGACTTGTTAATTGTTTACTCCATGTGTAACTCTGTGTTGTCTGTTCACACTGCTATGCTTTATCTTGGCCAGGTCGCAGTT
The DNA here is from genome assembly GCF_023373465.1 of Oncorhynchus keta. Classification (NCBI taxonomy): domain Eukaryota; kingdom Metazoa; phylum Chordata; class Actinopteri; order Salmoniformes; family Salmonidae; genus Oncorhynchus; species Oncorhynchus keta. The sequence continues at coordinate 79,697,089 of NC_068421.1, forward strand.
GCAAATGAGAACTTGTTCTCAACTAGCCTACCTGGTTAAATAAAGGTGAAATAAAAGAAAATAAAAAAATAAAATACCACTCTCTCCCATATCACTCCCTCCCATAACACTCCCTCCCATAACTCTCTCCCATACCACTCCCTCGCATATAACTCCCTCCCATAACTCTCCCATACCACTCCCTCCCATACCACTCACTCCCATACCACTCCCTCCCATACCACTCCCTCCCATAACTCTCTTCCATACCACTCTCTCCCATACCACTCTCTCCCCATACCACTCCCTCCCATAACACTCCCTCCCATAACACTCCCTCCCATAACACTCTCTCCCATACCACTCTCTCCCATACCACTCCCTCCCATAACTCTCTTCCATACCACTCTCTTCCATATAACTCCCTCCCATAACTCTCCCATACCACTCCCTCCCATACCACTCCCTCCCATACAACTCCCTCCCATAACTCTCCCATACCACTCCCTCCCATACCACTCACTCCCATACCACTCACTCCCAATACCACTCACTCCCATACCACTCACTCCCATACCATTCACTCCCATACCATTCACTCCCTCCCATACCACTCCCTCCCATACCACTCCCTCCCATACCACTCCCTCCCATACCACTCCCTCCCATACCACTCCCTCCCATACCACTCACTCCCATACCACTCCCTCCCATACCATTCACTCCCATACCACTCACTCCCATACCACTCACTCCCATACCACTCACTCCCATACCACTCACTCCCATACCACTCACTCCCATACCACTCACTCCCATACCACTCACTCCCATACCACTCACTCCCATACCCCATACCACTCACTCCCATACCACTCACTCCCATACCACTCACTCCCATACCACTCACTCCCATACCACTCACTCCCATACCACTCACTCCCCATACCACTCACTCCCATACCACTCACTCCCATACCACTCACTCCCATACCACTCACTCCCATACCACTCACTCCCATACCACTCACTCCCATACCACTCTGCCAATGTTTCTCTATGGAGATTACATGGCTGTGTGCTCAATTTTATACACCTGTCAGTAACGGTTATGCCTGAAATAGCTGAATCCACCGAATTGAAGGGGTGTCCACATACTTTGGCCAAAAGGGACACCCCTTCAAATGAGTGGATTTGGCTATTTCAGCCACACAAGTCGCTGACACGTGTCCACATACTTTTGGTCATGCAGTTGATGTAGAGCAGGTATCCACATACATTTGGTAATGTAGTTTAATTACGCACGTGTAGTAATGAGTAGGATTCACGAATGCTTCCAGACTCTTCATTTAAATGGTCTGTCGAAATCGATGTTTTAGGAACAGGGTTCGTAGTGTAATGGTAGTGGCCTGTGGATTGTGGGTTCACCTCCTGCAGAACACTTTTTGACCATTATTTTGTTTCTAGTTTTGCCCTCTCATGACACACACACGTATTTCCATTCACTAGGTGACTCTTATAGAGCCTTTGGGTTCGTGGGGAGGCAGCCAAGTGGCAGCAAGTGGGGTGATGTGTACTACTGTGTGCATCTTGCTGGAGACCAGGAGAGACCAGCTCTCAGACTCTAAAGGAAGAAGTCTTTGCCCTCAGTCATGAGATGCACACCATCCCTACGGTACTGAACAGGGACACAGTGCTTTATGGCAGAGTGGGGGATTGTGGGCATACACCTGTCATGGAGAAATGGAAGTGTTCCCATGTGGAGCTGACAAACGATTTATGCCAATTCAAATGCACGCAAGACACATGGTACATGGCACACTATCCATACTTAAAATGTATGTTCTGTTCCAAAGCTGTGAGTACTCCCCTCTGTTTTCATATTTATACTGGGAATGTATGCTCTTTTACTGAAGATGGACAGCTGTGTACCCAATTACTAAGAACATTTGTAGCAAAAGGATTTAGAGCACCTATCCAATGTCAGATCTGTAAACATGCCTTTCATTTTTCTTCAGTGTGTTTTGTACTTGTCTAATGACTTTGTATTTGACAGGTGTTTCTCAGCAGTGTTTGTATCAGATGTTACCAAAATGATTCAAGCCCAGTGCTTCCACACCTGATTCTATTACTCAGCTGTTCATCGAGACCATAAATAGTAGAATTAGGTGTTGTAGAACTGGGCTTGAACAAAAAAGCCTGTATACACATGTAGCTTGTCAAGAGCAATTGTGGCCATCCCTGAATTGTATTTACAAAGTTGACTATATCTGATGAATGTACATTTGGTTTTAAATGGTATTTAATGATAAGTCACTTTTGTTTACAGGTGATGTAGTACTAGGCCTTTCTTCAGTAAACATTAAGGTACATTTTCATGTAAATAGTTAAAGGATACATGTTGATTATTTGTGTATTTTCCAGGAGCTTGTGTAATTGTCTTGATCAGGGAAAAATGTTCCAGTTTACTCTATTGGCTTAAATGGGTTTCTGGTTTTTCACCTCTCTCTGGAAAGATCTAACAACTACATTTTTGTTGTCATTTGTCATTATTGTTTACTTTATCTTAACTTATATTGAATTGATGTGTTATGCTATATTACAATATTGTATAATAATGTTCCATAACCACCTTCCAGTGAAATTAAAAACAAAAACATATGTTATAAGTGAGAAAAGGCATTGGTCTGAAGACAAAAACATATGTTATAAGTGAGAAAAGGCATTGGTCTGAAGATAAAAACATATGTTATAAGTGAGAAAAGGCATTGGTCTGAAGACAGAAAAGAAAGGAATTTCACATGAGCACCACAATGTCTATTTCCACCCATGCTCTACCAAGGTTATCCAGCACACAGCTTTGACCTATTACAGTAGCTATGTTGGTCTATTGTAGTTCAAACAATGTGTAGGCAGGTTGCTTAAGATTCGAACCTTCTCAAACAGACCAATTCATATGCCGCGTTCAAAACAACTGGGAACTTGGAAATCTCAGATTTCCGACTTCAGTGTGTTCAAAACAACTGGGAACTCTGGAGGAAAACGAGCTCCGACTGGGAAAAATTGATTTGAAGGTCATCCAACTCGGAATTCCAACTCGGGCCTCTTTCTTGAGTTCCGACTTTCCGACCTGAAGGTCACTAATGACATGATTTGACCTCGTATTTTTCAGAAATCCCAGTTGTTTTGAATGTAGCAATACTCTTCAGATGGATAATGGGCTTTACATTGAACTGCTATTAAAATTATGTATATTCACATAGTCATGCTTCAGATGTAGAGTCATTCAGGTGATCTAAGCAAGGGACCTGTGATATTTCAAGACTGATAGGGAGATTGACAAACTGTGGAAATCCAGACATATACAAACACATCCAAGATCACACAACTGGGTGGCAGTGTGTGTGTGTGTGTGTGTGTGTGTGTGTGTGTGTGTGTGTGTGTGTGTGTGTGTGTGTGTGTGTGTGTGTGTGTGTGTGTGTGTGTGTGTGTGTGTGTGTGTGTGTGTATGTAGTGTCTGAGGAGAAGACGGCACTTTCAGTTGACAGAGCATCTGTAGCTAGATTAGAGGCACCAGATGGACAGAGACTCCCCCACCTCCTCTGCTCTCTGCTCTCTTACCATCAGCCCAGTCCTTTGGTCTTCAGGGCTTCCTCCCTGGTGTCTTCAGACACGCACATCTCTCTGAGACTCACCTGTGACCTCCGTCAACCAGGCTACTATTCCACCACCTCCTCCACTGTGTGTGTATGAACTCATGGCTCTTAAGCAATAGGGTGATGATGCAACACAAGCCCTGTCACCATACTTCTACCTGTTTTCTCTCATCTCTTTTCATCTCTCACTTCTCTCTACTGTCTCCTCCAGAACTTACTTTTTCAGAATGAGAGAGGAGTGAGAATGGCACGGGAGGGTTGTCGTTTTTATACCTCATTTATATCAGCATTTCACATGTGCAACCAGAGGATATATGTAAAGCTCTCCCTCACCCTCCATTTGGCAAATCTGATCATAATGCTATCCTCCTGATTCCTGCTTACACGCAAAAACTAAAGCAGGAATTACCAGTGACTCGTTCAATAGGGAAGTGGTCAGATGACGCAGATGCTAACCTACAGTACTGTTTTTCTAGCACAGACTGGAGTACACCACATCAGTCACCGGTTTCATCAATAAGTACATTCATGATGCGTACATACGTACATACCCAAACCAGAAGCCAGAGATTACAGGCAACATCTGCACTGAGCCAATGGGTAGAGCTTCCGCTTTCAAAGAGCAGGACACTAACCCAGAAGCGTATAAGAAATCCTGCTATGCCCTCTGAAGGAACCATCAAACAGTCAAAGCGTCAATACAGGACTAGGATTGAATCCTACTACACCGGCTCTGACGCTCATCAGATGTGGCAAGGCTCGCCAATTATTACGGACTACAAAAGGAAGTCCAGCCACGAGCTGCCCAGTGACAAGCCTACCAGATGAGCTAAATGACTTCTATGCGCGCTTCGAGGCAAGCAACACTGAAGCATGCATGGGAGCACAAGCTGTTCCCGGACGACTGTGTGATCACACTCTCTGTAGCCGATGTGAGTAAGACCTTTAAACAGGTCAACATTCACAAGGCCGCAGGGCCAGACGGATGACCAGGATGTGTACTCAGAGCATGCGCTGACCAAATGGCAAGTGTCTTCACTTAGATTTTCAACCTGCACTTTGAAAGGCTGGTCATGTCTCACAACACCATCATCCCAGAAACCCAGGGTTTATCTCCAATTCACATACCGTCCCAACAGATCCACAAATGACACAATCGCCATTGGACTCCACACTGCCCTTTCCCACCTGGACAAAAGGACCACCTATGTGAGAAGACTGTTCATTGACTACAGCTCAGTGTTCAACACCATAGTGCCCTCAAAGCTCATCACTAATCTAAAAACCCTGGGACTAAACACCTCTCTTTCCAAATGGATCCTTGGCAGGCCGCACCCAGGTGGTAAAGTTAGGCAACAACAGATCTGCCATGCTGATCCTCACCACGAAGGCCCCTCAGGGGTGCGTGCTTAGTCCCCTCCTGTCCTCCCTGTTCACCCACGAATGCGTGGCCAAGCCCGTCTCCAACACTACTCATTAAGTTTGCAGACGATACAACGGTGGTAGGCCTGATCACCGACAACCATGAGACAGTCTATAGGGAGGAGGACAGAGACCTGGCAGTGTGGTGCCAGGACAACAACCTCTCCCTCAATGTGAGTAAGACAAAAGAGATGATCGTGGACTACAGGAAAAGGAGGGCCGAGCACGCCCCCATTCACATCGATGGGGCTGTAGTGAAGCAGGTTAAGAGCTTCAAGTTCCTTGGTGTCCACATCATCAACAAACTATCATAGTCCAAACACTCCAAGACAGTCGTGAAGAGGACACGACAATGCCTATTCCCCCTCAGGAGACTGAAAAGATTTGGCATGGGTCCTCAGCTCCTCAAAATGTTCTACAGCTGCACCATCGAGAGCATGGGTTGCATCCCCGCCTGGTATGTGGGAACTGCTCGGCATCCGACCACAAGTAGCTACAGGGGGTAGTGGGTACAGCCCAGTACATCACTAGGGCCAAACTACCTGCCATCCAGGACATCTATACCAAGCGGTGTCAGAGGAAGTCCCTAAAAATGGTCAAAGATTGCAGCCACCCTAGTCATAGACGGTTCTCTCTGCTACCTCACGGCAAGCGGTACTGGAGCGACAAGTCTAGGTCCAAAAGGCTCCTTAACAGCTTCGACACCCAAGCTATAAGACTGCTGAACAGTTCATCAAAAGGCTACCTGGACTATTTGCATTGACAACCATTTTCTTACGCTGCTGCTACACTGTTTACTATCTATGCATTGTCAGTCTACCCCTACGTACATGTACATATTACCTCTACTATCCTGTACCCTCGCACATTGACTCGGTACCCCCTGTATATAGCCTCAATACTTTTATTTTGTTGTTACTTTTTTAGAAAATATTTTCTTAGTTCTCATTTTTCTGACAGCATTGTTGGTTAAGGGCTTATAAGTAAGCATTTCACGATAAGGTCTACACCGGTTGTATTTGGCGCATGTGACAAATAAAATTTGAGCGAGAGAGCGATAGAATGGAGTGAGAGAGAGGTAGAAGGATAATTGTATAATTACTATAGGTGCATAATCAGGCACTGAGTCATTATGTAATTACAGTAATTTGCCATTGTTCAGTACCTACAGCTCAGGGACAACTAGAGAGAGAATATACATCTTCCTCTAGCACCTACAGTATCTATCTGTCCCTCCCTCCCTCCTCTACTTAGTGATGTGTATCATGAGGTACATGTATACAGAGTGCTGCTCCATCAGCCACTGTCCCTCCCCAAGGTGTCTCCAGCCCTGTCCAGAGCCTCACATTACAGCACCACTTCTTTATGGCTTTTTACATACGTTTCCCTTAAAGATCTCCACTCAGTTTTACTTTATTAATCCCAAATGGCATCAGTGAAAAACATGGGTATTTACAAAGTTCCGTCAAGCAGCGGGGTGGGGCGGCAGGTCGCCTATTGGTTAACTGAAAGATCGCTGGTTCAAATCTCCAACCCGGCAAGGTGGAAAAATCTGCCATTCTGCACTTGAGCAAGGCAGTTAACCCCTAACAACAACTGCTCCCAAATAAGGCAGCCCCCTGCACTTCTCTGATTCAGAGGGTTTGAGTTAAATGAGGAAGACACATTAGTTGAATGCATTCAGTTATGCAACTGACTAAGTATCCCATTTCCCTTCCCTTTCCCAATGTTACAATGTGGAACTGTCAGTCATTCCCAGAACCCTTACATAACCATGGGATAGCTGGCATTCTGAGAGCCAGCATTCCGAATGAATATGGAAAATAAATCTGCCTCATCAAGGCCTGGCGTGATCCTAGTGTCCAGTCCTGACATTCCAGGTCCAGGGGAATTTCCAGCCACACTCCTGACAGGTTTGATGAATCTCCACATTCCCCTTTCTCAGGATGCAAATCCTGGGTCCTACCCAAATACCCCGCTCTGCTCAGGGTGCAATGTGGGTCTCTCCTCTAATAAGGGGCATGATATTTCAACCCCCTCAGCCAGTTCTTATCAGCTAAGAGCACTCTATCCCATCTCCCCCTGTCTGAAGACACTGTTGGTCCTTGTGCTCAGTGGCAAAAATCTCCAGCCTGCAAGCCAACACCACGCTAAAGTCTTAGACTTAAACTTTAAAATGAGATTGAAACTTTTGGATACAACAAAGTCTTCGAACTGTGTAATGTTTGGGCTGCCTGCTGGGTTCCTCAGATACAAACTAAGAGCACTAACAGCCAGGGCAGGTGGGCCAGACTGGGGATAAAACACTCCGTCATTCATATTTATAAACAACATTTCCCTTTGTATTAAACATAATGCTTTTAGGTTTTAGGAAGTGAAGGGCGTGTGTGTGTGAGGTCTAAAAGGTGTGTGTATATGTGTTAGTGACGTTAAATTGGCATCAGCTCTTAAACGTTAATAAAGGACATGCATATTTCAGAAAGGTAAACAGGGACAGGTGAACAGGGTGGAGGGGGAGGCTGGGGTGCTGGGCTGGGGATAACTTATTCATATAGCTCTATGTAACAGAGGCTGGGGCTGCTTATCTGCAACTGGACCATGTCCATAACTGTCAAGGCAGATGGAAGTGTGTTCTGCATGAATCAACAGCATGTTGATTCTCCACAATGTTGGCACACATGGGAAGCTATGGCTCTGTGTTTGTGATGCAAACTCCAGGCAGACTCCTCTCCATCTCTAAAACTCACTCAAAGGAGAAAAGGAAAGAGAGAAAAACGGGGGAACGACAGGAAGTCTTTTCTCTGAAGGAGAATGTCACTTTGTCTCTTTCTATGTGTGAAGGAAGGACTGGGACCCTCTTCTCCTCTCTGTCTGTGTTCCTGTAAGACAGATCCCTACTGATATACTCTGTAGGAAGTACTGAGAGCACCATTGAGAGCATCCTGTCAGGCTGTATTCCCACCTGGTATGGCAATTGTACCGTCCGCAATCAAAGGGCTTTCCAGAGGGTGGTGCGGTCAGCACAATGCATCACTGGGGGCACACTGCCTGCCCTCCACGACATCTACAGTACCTGGTGTCACAGCAAGGTCAAGAAAATCATCAAGGACCTCAGCCACCTGAGCCACGGCCTGTTCACCCAGCTACCATCTAGAAGATCATCAAGGACCTCAGCCACGACCTGTTCACCCTGCTACCATCTAGAAGATCATCAAGGACCTCAGCCACCTGAGCCACCTGACCTGTTCACCCACCTGAGCCACGACCTGTTCACCCTGCTACCATCTAGAAAATCATCAAGGACTTCACCCATCTAGAAAATGTTCACCCCTGCTAAAGATCATCAAGGACCTCAGCCACCTGAGCCACGACCTGTTCACCCTGCTACCATCTAGAAAATCATCAAGGACTTCACCCACCTGAGCCACGGCCTGTTCACCCTGCTACCATCTAGAAAATCATCAAGGACCTCAGCCACCTGAGCCACGACCTGTTCACCCTGCTACCATCTAAAAGATCATCAAGGACCTCAGCCACCTAAGCCACGACCTGTTCACCCTGCTACCATCTAAAAGATCATCAAGGACCTCAGCCACCTGAGCCACGACCTGTTCACCCTGCTACCATCTAGAAGGAGGAGACAGTACAGGTGCATCAAAGCTGGAATCAAGAGACTGATAGAATCTCCAGGCCATCAGACTTAAACAGTCACCAATAGCCGGGCTCCGCCCAGTACCCACACAGTTTATGTACAGTATATAGTATATTCTAGTCATGGCTCATCCTATATAAACACTGCTGTATGCACCTCTATTCATATACTGTCCATATTGTCTATACACACCATTACATATACTGAGCGTACAAATCACTTTAACTGGTTAAAGTAGGATTAAAGGAGGATTTTTAAGCTTTGAGACAATTGAGAAATGTATTTTGTGTGTGCCATTCAGAGGGTGAATGGACAAAACTAAAGATTTAAGTGCCTTTGAACAGGGTATGGTACTAGGTGCCAGGCGCACCGTTTTGTGCCAAGAACTGCAACACTGCTGGGTTTTTAACGCTAAACAGTTTTACGTGTGTATCAACAATGGTCCACCACCCAAAGGGGCGGCAGCGTGGCCTAGTGGTTAGAGCGTTGGACTAGTAACCGGAAGGTTGCGAGTTCAAACCCCCGAGCTGACAAGGTACAAATCTGTCGTTCTGCCCCTGAACAGGCAGTTAACCCACTGTTCCCAGGCCGTCATTGAAAATAAGAATATGTTCTTAACTGACTTGCCTGGTTAAATAAAGGTAAAAAAAAAATTTTAAAAAAGGACATCCAGCCAACTTGAAACAACTGTGGGAAGCATTGGAGTCAACATGGGCCAGCATCCCTGTGGGACACTCTCAACACCTTGTAGAGTATATACCCAGATGAATTAAGGTTGTTCTGAGGTCAAAAGGGGGTGCAACTCAATATTAGGAATGTGTGTGTACACAGTTGGGGAGCGAAGACAGTATGGTAAATGCCTTCCCACGTGTGGGTGTTGGATGAAGAGTGAGTATAAGCTTTTCCCAAAGTTCAAAACCATAGTGGACTGAAAATGGCAAATCACCAATAAACAGAACAACAACATCTGCAGAAGACCATCTTTTCTTTCCTGACAAAGTCATGTGTATTAGGCACAGGACAGAGAGAGAGAGATGGAGGGAGGAGAGCTGGCCCCAAACTGCCAACAACTCACCACAACAAAACACTAAATGAAAAGGCAATATGTCAGAGATTCTCACACACACACACACACACACACACACACACACACACACACACACACACACACACACACACACACACACACACACACACACACACACACACACACACACACACACACACACACACACACACACACACACACACACACACACACACACAGACAGAGCTGAGTCTGCCGTCTTTAACCATCACACTTCCTTGTTCTGTTGGTTTCTTATCATCTGTTTTTCTGTTCCTGGAGAATCAGAATCATCCAGTTCTAGGTGCTGAACAGGGTAAATGAGGGCATTTTTTTTTACAAGCTGTAAATCCAGAGTTTATCCCCGTTCTCCTGTCTGTATGTCTCTCTGCCTCTCTCTCTAATCAGCAAATATCTTCTCTGAAAGAAAGTAGCTCTAATCTCTGCTGTTGTTCGGTCAACCAACACCCTCTCACTTCAGTACCACAAGACAAAGCCAACAACACCGTGTACCCAAACACAGACAAAACGTGTCACTCTGGATAGCAACACAGGAGTCCAGCTGGCACAAACACACCTCCAGGGCCATGATATCTACTGTATCCTGTTTGATCTCATCTGCCTTCTCAACACACACAGCGCTTAAGTCAGTGTGCATCTGCCTCTGGCTTGAGTCTCATCTCAGTGCTTCACTGTGTGTGTTGGGTCCAGTGATACCTTCTATGTGTATCTGTCTCTGGTTTGGTCAGTTTATCACTGTGTGTGTTGGCTCCAGTGACACCTTCTATGTGTATCTGTCTCTGGTTTGGTCAGTTTGTCACTGTGTGTGTTGGGTCCAGTGACACCTTTTGGTCTATGTGTATCTGTCTCTCTGGTTTGGTCAGTTTATCACTGGTTTGGTCAGTTTATCTGTCTCTGGTTTGGTCAGTTTGTCACTGTGTGTGTTGGGTCCAGTGACACTGTCTTCTTTATCACTGTGTATCTGTCTCTGGTTTGGTCAGTTTATCACTGTGTGTGTTGGGTCCAGTGACACCTTCTATCTGTCTCTGGTTTGGTCATTTGTCACTGTCCAGTCTGGTTTGGTTTGGTCAGTTTATCACTGTGTGTGTTGGGTCCAGTGACACCTTCTATGTGTATCTGTCTCTGGTTTGGTCAGTTTGTCACTGTGTGTGTTGGGTCCAGTGACACCTTCTATGTGTATCTGTCTCTGGTTTGGTCAGTTTATCACTGTGTGTGTTGGGTCCAGTGACACCTTCTATGTGTATCTGTCTCTGGTTTGGTCAGTTTGTCACTGTGTGTGTTGGGTCCAGTGACACCTTCTATGTGTATCTGTCTCTGGTTTGGTCAGTTTATCACTGTGTGTGTTGGGTCCAGTGATACCTTCTATGTGTATCTGTCTCTGGTTTGGTCAGTTTGTCACTGTGTGTGTTGGGTCCAGTGATACCTTCTATGTGTATCTGTCTCTGGTTTGGTCAGTTTGTCACTGTGTGTGTTGGGTCCAGTGACACCTTCTATGTGTATCTGTCTCTGGTTTGGTCAGTTTATCACTGTGTGTGTTGGGTCCAGTAAGACCTATGTGTATCTGTCTCTGGTTTGGTCAGTTTGTCACTGTGTGTGTTGGGTCCAGTGACACCTTCTATGTGTATCTGTCTCTGGTTTGGTCAGTTTATCACTGTGTGTGTTGGGTCCAGTGACACCTTCTATGTGTATCTGTCTCTGGTTTGGTCAGTTTGTCACTGTGTGTTTGGTCAGTTTATCACTGTGTGTGTTGGGTCCAGTGACACCTGGGTATCTGTCTCTGGTTTGGTCAGTTTAAGAGTGACACCTTCTATGTGTATCTGTCTCTGGTTTGGTCAGTTTGTCACTGTGTGTGTTGGGTCCAGTAAGACCTTCTATGTGTATCTGTCTCTGGTTTGGTCAGTTTGTCACTGTGTGTGTTGGGTCCAGTGACACTGTCTTGGTTTGGTCTTTGTCACTGTTTATCTGTCTCTGGTTTGGTCAGTTTGTCACTGTGTGTGTTGGGTCCAGTGACACCTTCTATGTTTATCTGTCTCTGGTTTGGTCAGTTTGTCACTGTGTGTGTTGGGTCCAGTGACACCTTCTATGTGTATCTGTCTCTGGTTTGGTCAGTTTATCACTGTGTGTGTTGGGTCCAGTGACACCTTCTATGTGTATCTGTCTCTGGTTTGGTCAGTTTATCACTGTGTGTGTTGGGTCCAGTGATCTGTCTCTGGTTTGGTCACACTTCTATGTGTATCTGTCTCTGGTTTGGTCAGTTTATCACTGTGTGTGTTGGGTCAGTGACTGTATCTGTCTCTGGTTTGGTCAGTTTGTCACTGTGTGTGTTGGGTCCAGTGACACCTTCTATGTGTATCTGTCTCTGGTTTGTTTATCAGTTTAGTCACCTTCTATGTGTCTCTGGTTTGTTGTGGGTCCAGTGACACCTTCTATGTGTATCTGTCCAGTGACACCTTCTATGTGTATCTGTCTCTGGTTTGGTCAGTTTATCACTGTGTGTGTTGGGTCCAGTGATCTGTCCTTTTGGTCTTTATCACTGTGTATCTGTCTCTGGTTTGGTCAGTTTATCACTGTGTGTGTTGGGTCCAGTGACACCTTCTATGTGTATCTGTCTCTGGTTTGGTCAGTTTATCACTGTGTGTGTTGGGTCCAGTGACACCTTCTATGTGTATCTGTCTCTGGTTTGGTCAGTTTATCACTGTGTGTGTTGGGTCCAGTGACACCTTCTATGTGTATCTGTCTCTGGTTTGGTCTGTTTATCACTGTGTGTGTTGGGTCCAGTGACACCTTCTATGTGTATCTGTCTCTGGTTTGGTCAGTTTATCACTGTGTGTGTTGGGTCCAGTGACACCTTCTTTGTCACTGTGTATCTGTCTCTGGTTTGGTCAGTTTGTCACTGTGTGTGTTGGGTCCAGTGACACCTTCTATGTGTATCTGTTCTGGTTTTGTCACTGTGTGTGTTGGGTCCAGTGACACCTTCTATGTTTATCACTGTGTGTGTTGGGTCCAGTGACACCTTCTATGTGTATCTGTCTCTGGTTTGGTCAGTTTGTCACTGTGTGTGTTGGGTCCAGTGACACCTTCTATGTGTATCTGTCTCTGGTTTGGTCAGTTTGTCACTGTGTGTGTTGGGTCCAGTGACACCTTCTATGTGTATCTGTCTCTGGTTTGGTCAGTTTATCACTGTGTGTGTTGGGTCCAGTGACACCTTCTATGTGTATCTGTCTCTGGTTTGGTCAGTTTGTCACTGTGTGTGTTGGGTCCAGTGACACCTTCTATGTGTATCTGTCTCTGGTTTGGTCAGTTTATCACTGTGTGTGTTTGGTCAGGTCACTGTCCGGTGGTTTGGTCAGTTTGTCACACCTTCTATGTGTATCTGTCTCTGGTTTGGTCAGTTTGTCACTGTGTGTGTTGGGTCCAGTGACACCTTCTATGTGTATCTGTCTCTGGTTTGGTCAGTTTGTCACTGTGTGTGTTGGGTCCAGTGACACCTTCTATGTGTATCTGTCTCTGGTTTGGTCAGTTTATCACTGTGTGTGTTGGGTCCAGTGACACCTTCTATGTGTATCTGTCTCTGGTTTGGTCAGTTTGTCACTGTGTGTGTTGGGTCCACTGACACCTCAATCAAAGGCTCTACCACTTTGCCGTCTTTACTGCCTGCAGGCGTAGCACTTTACAGAAACACCTTGTGACAAGCTACATGACACAGGGTGGCTGCACCCTACACAACATAGCTACTGTGACACGTACTGTCACTTATCATGTAACTCTGTTTGTCAAAATATGAGGAAATACCCAGTCATGGCTCAAGGCATTGTGGGATTTGGAGTTATAAAGAGTGTGGCAGGAGACACGAGGTCTGTCATAATAGTGTAGCTGTCATTGACACCCACACTCCTCGTCACCAGTGATAGAGAGTTAGAATGAGGGGGAGGGGAGATGGTAGACGCAGCACATGGTAGACACAGTACAGTATGTGTGCATATGAGATGAGGGGGGAGGAGCCCAGCAGACATGGGTTTGTGGCTTACTTTAACCTGGTGTGTGGCATACTGTGTGACCTGGTGTGTGACATGCTGTGACCTGGTGGCATACTGGGACAACACCCCACCACCCTTTTCCACATTTTGTTGTCTACACAGTGGGATAAAAATGTATATAATTGTCATTTTTTCCCCAACGATTTACACAAAATATTGTAATGTCAAATTGGAAGAAACATTCTAACGTTTGTAAAAAATATATATATATAGTTTGTGTGCCTACTCAAAAAAAAGGGTCATTTTTTAACATGTTATTCAATGCGTTTCTCTGGGTTATAGTAGTACAGGTCAATGCGTTTCTCTGGGCTATAGTAGTAAAGGTCAATGCGTTTCTCTGGGCTATAGTAGTAAAGGTCAATGCGTTTCTCTGGGCTATAGTAGTAAAGGTCAATGCGTTTCTCTGGGCTATAGTAGTAAAGGTCAATGCGTTTCTCTGGGTTATAGTAGTAAAGGTCAATGCGTTTCTCTGGGCTATAGTAGTAAAGGTCAATGCGTTTCTCTGGGTTATAGTAGTACAGGTCAATGCGTTTCTCTGGGCTATAGTAGTAAAGGTCAATGCGTTTCTCTGGGCTTTAGTAGTAAAGGTCAATGCGTTTCTCTGGGCTATAGTAGTAAAGGTCAATGCGTTTCAATGTAAAGTTTTTCTCTGGGTTATAGTAGTAAAGGTCAATGCGTTTCTCTGGGCTAGTAGTAAAGGTCAATGCGTTTCTCTGGGCTATAGTAGTAAAGGTCAGTTATAGTAGTAAAGGTCAATGCGTTTCTCTGGGTTATAGTAGTAAAGGACAATGCGTTTCTCTGGGCTTTAGTAGTAAAGGTCAATGCGTTTCTCTGGGCTATAGTAGTAAAGGTCAATGCGTTTCTCTGGGTTATAGTAGTAAAGGACAATGCGTTTCTCTGGGTTATAGTAGTAAAGGTCAATGCGTTTCTCTGGGTTATAGTAGTAAAGGACAATGCGTTTCTCTGGGTTATAGTAGTAAAGGTCAATGCGTTTCTCTGGGTTATAGTAGTAAAGGTCAATGCGTTTCTCTGGGTTATAGTAGTAAAGGACAATGCGTTTCTCTGGGTTATAGTAGTAAAGGTCAATGCGTTTCTCTGGGTTATAGTAGTAAAGGTCAATGCGTTTCTCTGGGCTTTAGTAGTAAAGGTCAATGCGTTTCTCTGGGCAATAGTAGTAAAGGTCAATGCGTTTCTCTGGGTTATAGTAGTAAAGGTCAATGCGTTTCTCTGGGTTATAGTAGTAAAGGTCAATGCGTTTCTCTGGGCTATAGTAGTAAAGGTCAATGCGTTTCTCTGGGCTATAGTAGTAAAGGTTTTTCTCTGGGCTATAGTAGTAAAGGTCAATGCGTTTCTCTGGGCTATAGTAGTAAAGGTCAATGCGTTTCTCTGGGCTATAGTAGTAAAGGTCAATGCGTTTCTCTGGGCTATAGTAGTAAAGGTCAATGCGTTTCTCTGGGCTATAGTAGTAAAGGTCAATGCGTTTCTCTGGGCTATAGTAGTAAAGGTCAATGCGTTTCTCTGGGCTATAGTAGTAAAGGTCAATGCGTTTCTCTGGGCTATAGTAGTAAAGGTCAATGCGTTTCTCTGGGCTATAGTAGTAAAGGTCAATGCGTTTCTCTGGGCTATAGTAGTAAAGGTCAATGCGTTTCTCTGGGCTATAGTAGTAAAGGTCCATGCGTTTCTCTGGGCAATAGTAGTAAAGGCCAAATTCAATGTTTCTCTGGGCAAAATTCTAAATCAAATAGCTCAAATAAATCAGTGGTCAACAGTTTCTCCTGCACTTATTTAGGTCAATGCCATTTTCTGGGGTTAAATACTTATTTATTCAAGCCATTTTCAATGTTTTATTTCTTTAAAGTTAATTTGTAAATAGTAGTAAAGGTCAATGCGTTTCTCTGGGCTATAGTAGTAAAGGTCCATGCGTTTCTCTGGGCTATAGTAGTAAAGGTCAATGCGTTTCTCTGGGCTATAGTAGTAAAGGTCCATGCGTTTCTCTGGGCAATAGTAGTAAAGGCCAAATTCAATGTTTTATAAAATTCTAAATCAAATAGCTCAAATAAATCAGTGGTCAAGCACAGTTTTACTCCTGCACTTATTTAGGTGTGCCATAATTTGGGGTTAAATACTTATTTATTCAAGCCATTTCAATGTTTTATTTCTTTAAATTAATTTGTAATAAATTTAAAAAACATGATTCCACTTTGACATTATGGGGTATTGTGTGTAGACCAGTTACAAAATCTCATTTAAATACATTTTAAATTCAGACTAACACAAAATGTGGAAAAAGTCAAGGGGTGTGAATACTTTCTGAAGGCACTGTATTTGTGTTTGCATGCTGTGTGTTTGCAAGTGTGTCTCGGCGTGTATATGTGCATGTGCCTGCATGTGCATGCACTGTTGCACATGTGCGTGCTATATGATTAGTGAACATTGGGCCTCTGTGTTCACTATAGGGAAACTAAGTGGTGTTGGCCCATATACTGACGATGAGCAATTGTGATGTCACAAACCTCAGCTGGGAACTGCCTGCACAGCACTGCTCCTCTCCCACATGCTCTCCCTTCATCAACCCTCTATTCTGTTCTTCTGACCTATTGGCTACACAGAGCCAGTGAGAGAAGCTAGAGTATTCAGACAGACAGGTTACCGTTAGACCAGGTCATACACACAACTTTACTGCCCCTTATGTGTGTGTGTGCATGTACCACGAGAAAGTGACTTTGAAAGTGACTGAAATTGAATGGTGAATGTATGTGTGGTGTGTGTGATAGAGGGTGGCCAGGATGTGTTGAATAATTGACCGTCCACTACTGCATTACTCCACATTAATTTGGTCTACAGTATGTGTGTGTGTGTGTGAGTGTGAGGGGATTCTAGGTGGCTATACCATCGATCTCTTTGGACATCCACTATATGAATGGCATTTGAGGAACATGACTGCACAGAAGTGTTAACCAATCAGTAAAGTGCTGGCTCACACTCACACACATCACACATGGGGGTAGAAGTGAAAGCTGGGGAGGAGTGAGAAGGTCATGATCTGATGGTGAGTCAGCAAAAACTTTACCCTTCACCAAAGTCACTATCAGTCATACAGCTCAGATATGAATGATGACAATGATCAGAAAAATGACCAATCAATGGACCGATATCTTCATACAGTATGGCATTTTGAAATAGCCAGGCACGAGCCTCATCATGGATATAGTGCATATGAAAAGACCAACACTAATTTTATTCAAGGTATAGTCCTTAGTCAGCAAAGTTTAAAATCACACAGCACTACTAGTTGTTGTTCCTCTAGCAGTCAGATGTCCACTCCCTGAGGACAAGGAAACAGGACAGCAGCACGACATCCTACTGCTGACCCTCAAACTATTTGTTCCTCATAGTATGTGTGCAACATTTCACTAATCATGACAACACTTTTTTATAGACTCCCAAAGAAACATGAGAAGATTTAGCACATTCAGATTGAATAATAATTTACATTTGTGTAAATAAACTCCAATGTATCAACTGTTTTACTGATAAAATGTTTGCTGAAGAGCAGGGAAACTACTCTACTAGGGCAGAGTTGAGTTTTGTAGAGGAGAATTGCATGAGGGATGTTTTAAAAAGTATATTTCCCCCCAAACACTAAACTAGGCCTAGCTGCATCAACTCATTACTCCTTTTCCTATTTAATAATTACTTTATGTCTTCTGTGTTTGTTGGTTTGTTTATTTTCAGAGCAAAAACGCTGCTGGGGCATATTTTTCCCCTTGTCCTTGTGATAGCATGTTGTGATTTGTCTACTCAGCATGGCGCATGTCAGAGAGTGTGTGTGACAATGCGAAGCCGGTGGAGGCGTGGCAGGGATCGGCTGCGGCGCACGCTCCTTCTCCAGTGGTAAATTACTTTTTTTTCTCCGCTGGGGCTCGGGTGGGACTGCGGCGAGGCGCGAGGCCCAGGCCACGGTGTGGGAAACCGTTCCACGATAATGACTTCGCCACGTTTGGGAATCGTGCACGGTGCACTCCCCCAGGCCAGTGACTCAATCACGAGATCAGCGTAATAATTATTAATACCCTGTGAGCATTAACAGCACTTCATGGGCGATTTATCAAACTGTCGATTTATTTGCGTGGGGTAACTGTTCGAACTGTTCAAATCTAAAGATACCTCTGGGAATAACAGAAGAAATACCAACCCAAAACAAACAGACAGTACTGCAGGAATAGGCCTTACTTGTTAGAAAAAAATGTATGTATGCCTAGGGGGGAATGTAATTTCTCAAACAATGAAATACAAAACGTTATGCCTACTAGTCCTACATGGTTTTACTGAGTTTTATATCACTGGTGTTAGGCTGTCCAAAATAAGTAACCAGTAGGCCTACAGAAAAGTTAAATAAAAATCATTATGAAAAGGTAGCCTAAATATAACCTCATTTTAGACACCACACAGACGGTAGTTTTGTTTCACTGTGCCAACTTAAGCCTTACTATTTGGCGGCCAAATGTAGATCTCTCTCTCTGACGCTGACTATGGGGAATCGCGGAAGCAGTAGTAGTAGCAGCAGTAGTAGTAACAGTAGCTCAGAGACACAACACCTCCGCTTTCATCCCTAGCTTTCTCTCCACCACTCTCCTTAGTTTTCATTACCTCTATTTTTCCAAGTCTATCGCTCCCTTTATCTTTTTCACGTGTGCCTTGGGCCGTAAGTAACCGTACACCGGGAAGCAAACACGTATTGTACACTGTACATACCCAGAATAAAACACACACAATGCCACACACATTTACGCACCGATAGAAATAGTGTATCTATAAAAAGTGTGCATGCATGTTTATACTATATCGTTAAGGTATGTTAGAGATTGGAGTGTGTGCGGTTAGGTTAGGTGTAGGAGCAGCAGCAGTGGCAGGGGGAAGTGATGGCTGTCAGGCCACCCAGAGAATACACGGAGTCAGCAAAAACCAGAGGAAGAGGGGGGATAGAGGAAGGGGAGTGGGGAAGGAGCGAGAGCAGAGAGGGAAGAGACTGAAATATGGCCTATTGAGAAAATTGATTTGGCAAATTCAATCATTACGTTCATACTCAAAGCAAAACCATTTAACAAATTGTTTAGCTTCAGTTGTTGAACACGTATAACTTTATAGATGAAAATGCAAGTACGGAAAAGTAAGTGTGAAATTTGTAAATAATATGTAAACAATATCCAATGAAATGTAACTTACTGATTTTAAAGCGTGCCAACTGCTACATGAGGTCAAAAGCAGCAATAGCATATAGACTATAAACCAAAGAAAATTATACTTTAATTAGGATAATTTCCCTAGAAATATAACCAGCATGGAGGGGCGAAGAAAACAACACGCATACATAGCATGCATGTAAACACGCACGCACCTGCACACACACATCCCGAGTGTGGGGGCTGGCATGCAGGTGTTTCAGGGATTATTTAGCTGATTGGGATCTTATTACAGGACAATACAGACAGAGGCCTTTTATAACTTCTAGTCACACCCACTTATACCAGCATAGTTCAATTATAACCGGAGGTTTTGTACAGCATAGCAGTGGTGGCAACGCCTTGTCTGGGTGGTGCTGAGCTCTTCATTCTCTCAGTGTACAACACACTTACTCGGAGTCCCTCTCCCTGCCTCTTCAGTACTACACAGATTACTGTGATGCAGCACTGAGAACAGCAAACGAATAGTTAGATGTAATATGTTGTTTGACTGTTATGCCCTATGCTAGGTATACTTGTGCAAATGTAACACACAGACAAGTACACATATGACAGCCTTGCAATAACAACTGACATAATTAATATGCACACGAGCATACTGTACATACACAATCGACTGGCACAGATCATTGATACTGCTGTTAAACCGAGTGTCTGGTAAGCAGTGTTGTGTGTTAGCGATCTGTTTCTTGCTTGTCCTAAACCCAATAATAGCAAGCCGCCTGCATGAGACGTACTCGGAGTTCTGGTGTCTGGTGTAATATTGTGCCTGATGTAATTGACCCTGCAGGAATGGTCTGGGTGGATGTTATATCGCCACCTCACCCCTCACTGACTTCTCACCCTGAGAGGAAAAACAAATGCATTTGAAATGAGTGGCACATACACACACACCGTGCACTGGCGAGCACACACAAATACACACACTGACCCAAAATAGGCTTGGCTCTAAAAACAGCTAAACCAGAGCATCACTGAACCATGGCAGAAAAAACGTGTTTACTGTTTACACATTACAAACAAGCATGCTAGACTAGACTGCGGTTAGAGAGAGGCGTCGGCTCTCCTACCTTTTATACCCGCCTCGTCTTAGAACCTCCTCAGCTGCGCCGAAAGCCTCGCCCGCCCACCAGCAGCAAACACGCACCAAGTCCCTGAGAGGCCCGCTGAGTGACGGGCTATCCCGGGACAGTATACAAGCTCGTGGCAGGGGGAGAATGGGCTGCACGAAGAGTAGCCAATAGTAGCCTACGCGGCTGTATGGAAAGACAAATTGGTCCAGTGATGTTACTGGATACGGAGCAGAGGGACTAGGACTGCGGTTAAATGAGACTAATGTGCGTCATTACAGAAATCTAAACAAACACCTCTCTCTTATCGCCTAAGATGAATCACAACGCAAAGTTCCCACTGTTTCTAATGACCCCCCCCCCTCCCCCATCATATTCAAGTGATTGCGGTTGATGTGCGATAATAGGCTACACTGTTCGTTTGAGATAAGAATTATGAAAATAGTTCAAGTGTATCCTAAAATACATCACAATGTAAACAAGAAAGTCAGGATAATGATGAAATTGTAATAATAATAATAAAAGCTTAATAATAAAAATAAATAGCTAATACTTTACCATTTTAAATAAGACAAACGTGAGTATTGTTGTTTCGTTTCTGTATGCTATAGCCTACCTTTGCAACAGATTGCTTCACATTTTGTTGACGCTCAGTTGCCTTATTTAGAAGGACAATCGTTGCAGAAGCTAAAAAGTATAATCATCCACAAACATATCTAAAATATTAGCTTTTCGTTGATTTATTTTACCATGTGGAATATAGGCTAAGTATTGTCAGTACGTTTTGCCTGATTCGTTAATAGTTTTGGTAATATTACGCGTATGGGTGCTTCTTAAATTGCCCAGTTATTACAACATCCGCCTGCGTTTTACTGGATATTTTCAAATTATGATTAATATAATTGAACATAAGTTACTCGTTCTGTAAAGGCAATCCAAGTGTCGTTACTGTTGCAAACAGCGGAGAACTTCAAGCGAGAGGAGAATAATTCATAGGCTAAGCCTATATAAGAAAACCTGCTATTTATTTTGTTATTAGGCTACTGTAAATGTTTAGAGTCTTTGTTTGCAGGCCTACTGAATAAACATTATTTTTACGGCGTACATTTTCAATGCTTGAAGGTACATTTAAACGAAAGACATGGGAAGAGATGAACAGATTTTGGACATAACTTTTTATTAAACATTATGAAAGCAAGATTCTCAATAACATTCCATCTTGAAACATTTAATTGCCTTTAGTTATTTTCACGTTCGGACATTTAAATGTTTCTCGAATAAATATATAGAAATCATATAGGCTATACAGGTAGGCTATACATTGACAGCACTGTGCAGAAGATACTTCGCCATGTTGCCGGGATGCGAGAGTGTTTATGTCACTTTGGAATTCTAAAAATTCTAACTAACTTCAAGACCATAAATACAGGTTCAATCTCGGTGGCCAACAACATAACTCTGCTCTATATTGACGGACTGAGTAATTAATGAATTGATTGAAAGATAATTGATCAATATTGATTTTTTTCACTAAAACATGACTAAATTTGTCAAACCAGAAAAAGCACCAAAATAAATTATTTCGTTGAAAGTTAAGACTAATTGATTTGCATCACAAGGATATATATATATATATATTTTTAACTAAACAGTATCTTGGGAGGTAGAAAACAACATCTCTCCCCCACTCCATTTTGATCCGATTTGCAAACACCTCTCATAATTCTCCTTGTCTTGTCAACCTAGCTGTATTCCTGCATATGTCGCCATCAGCCTTGCACTAACTGGCATTGGCAAGGTGGTTCAGTACTTCTGCACAATATTGCACATCATATATCTAGGCAGCAGGTAACACATGTACCAGGGATTTCTTGTTGACAGAATAATGATTTTTGACTTAATCATACCCTCAGAGAAAAAGATAATCATTGACAATCCAAGCATCCACCAGGCATCTTTCTACACATCAGATAAAACAGAATAGGCTATATTGAGCTATAAGACACCGGACTGCGGAATTATTCAATTATTATTCACAAGCCATTAGATCACCTTTATTGTTCTTATACCTCAAATTGTACACTTTTTAAAAAGTAGAAAATCAATTTATTAAGAGTTTAGTTAGGTTGGTGCATAGAGTTTTAGCAGCGAATGCAGTCCTTATATTTGTAGCTACATTAAGTAAATCACCTCATCGAATGTTTCTATTCACCTTATTATCATAACAGTAATACGCAACAAAGGTCCTATCAATATAAAAAATCCCAAATGTTTCTCATCTTAGTACAGTTAGACTTCTTGTTTACATCATACATGTCTAGTAGAAGTAGGAAGTTATCGTAGACTATTTGCATGCTGTAAGATAGTCCTAAAACATTGCATTAAGACGTTCTGAATCATCATCAAGCAACACAAGTTTTAAAAGGTAACACAATAACTGTTCTATACACATAACCACGTGGGAATAAATAGTCTCAAATCTGGCTCAGTTAATCATCTCTTTTTCTTTACTTTTTCTTTTCATTTAAAACAATAGAAAAATCGATTGAAAATAGCGGGTAAAACGCATCCATTTTGTAATAGCAGATTACTAGTTCTGGTCGCAGGTTATTCTGCATTCTTTATTACATCTCTCAGGGTTATAGGGGGATAAAGTTGTGTTTTTGCATACCCAGGCCTTACTGCAGAGAGCGATGAAAGAGGCGAAGCAAGAGAAGCGGAAAGAACCATGGGCCATGCTTTCCATAACATATAGGGGTGAGAGGATTGGAGGTTTGGGGTACCATACATGTCCTGCATGCAGGGTTACTAAAAGGGATGGAAACTAGACTTGCAATATTCAAAAGGTTGCCTTTTCGTTAACGGGGAAGAAAGGCTATATCATGTGCCCCTCCATCATCACAGTCGGATCCGTCGACAGAGCCTGCAGGAGCGGCAAATGTGTAGGCTATTGCTTTTTCTGTGGTTCGCCCTCTTTCATTTCAGTCCCAATATTATAAATACCGGTTTCTCTTCCTTGATTCCCCCCAGTTTTAAGACGCTGGAGTCTCTCTTTTAAGACACCATATAAGGAATCAAAACAGTTTTCAGTTTAGTTTTTCTGTCTGGTATACTTTGACAAGTTTGATTCATATTTTTCATTAAGACTTCAAACGTTAATCAGGGTTTCTCTGAGATCTATTGCATCATAAACTAATAATCAGTCTATTGATTTGACAGAGTTTGTGATCCAATGTCCATGTCAAGAGGTGTTGGTGTATTGAAGTTAATCCAAAACACAATCTTTAAGACTTCCAACAATCCAACAATTATATCTGCGCACATTGATTACTTACTGTATGCGCGCATCCACCTTGCTAATTTCTTTAAATAAATATAAAGCATTATGTTATGTTGTACATTTAAAATGTACACTGGTAGCCGCCCCCCCCCCCAAAAAAAGGAATAACTGTAATAAAAAAAATGTAAACTGAGAAAAATACAAATCATAGTCATTAAAAATATTTAAATAAGTTTGAAGGGGGAAAAAGTCTTATGCCATGATTCAGTCTCTTACATGAAGAATTCCGTGGAGGCCGGTTTCCCGTGGCTTCCGTTAGAGGGGTCTCTGTTATTGTTACCGGGCCCGCCACCGTTGTAGCTTCGGCTCGCGAGCTTCTCGTACTTCTCCTTGTAGAGATCTCGCTCTTTGGCCAGGCGCGCGACGTCCTGCTTCAGCTGTTCCACCTGGTTTAGGAGCGTGCACTTCTCGCTCTCCAGCATGTGCCTCTGCTGCACCCGCTTGTAGCGGCAGGACTGTGCGTAGCCCCGGTTCTTAAGCGTGCGCCTCTTCTGCTTCAGGCGGATCACCTCTTCTTTGCTGAACCCCCTTAGTTGCCGATTGAGCTCGCGCACCGTCATGCTGACCAGCTGGTCGTCCGAGAATCGGTCCTCGAGGCGGTGTCCATGGTGGTGGTGGTGATGGTGGGTCTGGTGATGGTGGCCGGCCGAGGCCGTGGACAGGTCCTCCCCTACATACTGCTGGCCGCGGAATCCCTCGTAGCCCTGGTGGTGGTGATGGTGATGGTGGGCGTTGCCGATGAGTGCCTCCACGGCGTCCTCGGGGGTCAGATTGAGCGCTTCGGGGTTAATGTGGTGCTGGTAGTTGGGGATCCAGTACAGGTCCTCCAGGTGCGGCTTTCCGCCCGAGCTCTGGGGGTTGCTGCTTCCGCTGTTGTTGCTACTGTTGACGCCGTTGGCCAGGTTTTGGCCCGACTGGCCACCGGGGCTGGGGGCGCAGAAGCTGGGCGAGGAAGGCACGGAGGAGCAGGGCGTGCTGAGAGGGGTAGAGGAGAGTGATCCTGGGGGGAGGCGGTGGCAGTAACGGTCAGCCTCTGGAGGCTCCTTCTTTACTTCGAACTTCATAAGGTCGAAGTCGTTGACATACTCGATGGCCAGTGGGCTATTGGGCAACTCTGCGCTCATGGCGAGGTCGGTGGCCATGTCAGTCCATGCGACGACTCCCGCCCTCACAGCCAAACCGACACCGGGCAGGACAACAGGCAGTCCTCGCGGATGCAGATTGCTTCTTCGAATCGAAGAGGTCTGTGTGGCGTATATATAGGCACGTGCACACGCCCGGTCCCTATGCGTGGGGTTGTGAGATTGGATTGAAGAGGGGAGTAGACTACTTCGTATTAAGCTGCTAGTCCTTAAAACAACTGCTATTTATAGCGGCGCATATGTAAGTGTGTAAATGAACTTGTACACCTGCCAGTTTGCCGCTTCTCTTGTTGACAACTTATCCTAGGTCAAATGCACGCTTTAATACCACGGGCCAGGGCCGGTTGAAACTGGAGCCCCCGGTGAAATTTGTCGACACCAACCTGTCTTGTCCTCGCTTCACCTCTGGACCTGCTCGCGCCCTCTGATTTAATGTCCTTGAGTGAGCAGATGATAAAGCAAGCAGCACTGTGGATGGATTGTATCTTCTCTACTGTTCTGGCTGCTCCTTTTCTGGTGTTATTGTGGTCAAGTATTTTACTGTATCCTTCTTCGCCTCCACTGGCGCGAGGACAGTGTTTGCTACAGTCATTAGAGGGTGAGAAAGCAGCAGGCTCGCGGTTGAAGTTACTGCAGCATGTGTTACACAGGACCAGAATAAAACTTTCCACACATGACACGGGCCCACGACAGCCCAGAACAAGAGACACGCACGTGTAAAAGATGCGTAAACATGTGCCAAAGTCACTTTCTGCATCTGCAGGAATCCACAATGGAATGGTTCGGAGGAAAATACGCTCTCAGAGTTCTTACAATCAAAAAATAGGTGTAGATATTAAAAATAGATATTTCCTTAAGTGGTGTTAAGACACTGGAGAGTGGTCCAGTTTCTGAATGGTCAGTCCAGATTTATCAGGTTGCGCTTTACTTACGAATGCGCCCGTCCCTACGGTACACGGTCCTTCCCTTCACTCTGGGAACCTTGCGTCGGTCCTCGCCGTCCTTCCCTTCACTCTGGGAGCCTTGCGTCGGTCCTCGCCGTCATTCCCTTCACTCTGGGAGCCTTGTGTACTGCGTGTGAGAGAGAGAGATGAGTGTGTGTGCGTGCGTGAGGCGATAAATTCCTGTCACAGTTTGTTTTCTCTATCGGGCAGATAGTCGTTACTTTGAGTTCTGCGGTGCAGCGCAAGCAAGCAGTTTCACTAAGACGCTGGGAAAGGCAATGTGCACTTTTAAAAGACACCACGCATCCGACCCGCCCACCCCGAGGTGTGACGGACCAATGGGAGAAGATGAAAGCAGAGGATTTGCATTTTCCTATAGCAACCTCTCGAGCTGACCAGTCGGCAGCTGAACTGACAACGCAGGCTTGCGGAACAGGTGCATCTCCCCCTCTAGTGACGGAGCTTGTGCTACTGCACAGAGAGGAGAGAGGCAGGCACAGGGAAGGTACGCGCAAGGCGCACTGGATGGAAAGGCGATAGCTGTGCTGCTTTCTCTGATAAATACATGTTTACTTGGAACTGTGTGAACCCTTACTACATTAGATACATATACATTATTATGAAATGTGCCTTTGCACGACATGTGTCAGACGAATAGTGCCCAATAGCTTTAGTAGCTTGGATTGTAGGTGAAAAGTCTCATTTAAACACTCCTGGAGTGTAGGCCTATATCTTAATGTGCCATTCATCCAAGACATCTATTCTATTAAGTGCATGCACTATTCAATCAAAACTAAGTTAGGAAACATTTATCTCCATGTAAACCATGTTACTTTGTGACAAAAGTGAATAATAAAGTACCGGAGAGGCTAATAAAATCACAATTTACATACCAAACTAGACTAATACTTTCAGCAAGCAACGAAAAAATAATATAAACGAATTGTGCTAATAGATCAACTCCAGTCTATAACTGAATGATCAAATATAGCGCACACTCTCACTCTCATTAAATCAAACAAAATAGTTCTCTCAAGTTTCACTTCAAAATCTAATGAAATATCAAATTCAAATCGAATAGAAAACAAGTATGCAAAAATACTGAGCTATAGTGGACAGCTCTGATTATACTCTTCTTATTTTATGTAAATTATGCAACATCATTATTCGGTTAAAACAAAGACACTGCCATCCTTTTTATGAAGTTGTAGTCTGAGGGGTAAGGAAGACCCTGACTTCCCCAGGCCGGGCCCCCCAAATCACTACCCTACCCTCTGCAATGGATTCAGCGCCACACGCTCCTATCCATAAAATCAAACCACATTTCCTTCGTGCGGAGGGGACCGCGAGAAGGGTGCGAGGGGGTTAATTATAATTAGGCTTTTCCACGCGATGGCCCTCGCGCAGGTTTTTTTTTATTAATAATTAACCACAAATTGCATCCCGACCCACCTCCGCAGATCAACAAATAATGAAGTATCGCGCAGTCTGCGCCCTCATCGTGGAGACACAGGACGCTCTCTTCATCTGGTGAGGCACGCAGGTTAAAGAAAATCAAAACGGAAGGTTGAGCAGAACGTCGATACCCGTGATGCGTCTTGACGGAGGGCAGGACTTTATACTGCATGAACACAAGATTCTGCTCTCTTGTATTTTCTCTTGAGATTAGGTTAGGCTGTTAAGCGTGGGGCAATGCATGCTATAATCATGGCAGTCTAGTTCATTGTCAATTTAAATCAAGGGTGCAACTTTCACTGGGGACATGTCCACCCCCCAAATTCTGAAATTGCATTTTGTTCTCCCAGTTGTATCATTGGAATGTGATACAAAACCAGGCAATGGTGTGCTTTAGGACCATGCTGATGCCTCCGAGCAGTCGGGTAGGCTGTTTCTAGTGTTAATCCAACTGGATAGATAGATATACCTATATATAAATGTCCACCCCATGTCTAAAACTAAAATTGCATCCCTGATTTAAATTAAAGGAAAATCTTTTTTTGAAACTTTAAGACATAGGCCCTACATAGAGACTGGTGTGGTCTAGTGATGTTGAGATAAATAACAGGTGGTGGGCACTCAGTAAGTTATAATATAAGAGGATAGGGCAGCAGAGTAACCACCATGCAACCTGCACCTGATCCTGACAAGGTGCTGAGCTCAACTTCCTGTCCAACACTTCAGCCATGAAATACATACACCGTGTGCATCCCAAATTTCACCTTACTCCCTATGTAGTGCACTACTTTTGACCAGGGCCCATAGGGATATAGTTAAAAGTAGAGCACTAAATTGGGAATAAGATGTCATTTGGAACGCCACCTCTCTTCCTGGCTCAAATCTGCTGGCTAGGATGAAAATAAAAGTACCCTACTGTAAGATGAAGAGGGACAGAAATCATATCAAGGTATTTGAAGTTTAAGATGCGCTAAGTCATTATAAGGGGGGCTGGGCTTTTATCAAATAAGCAGGAGCTGGACCCCAAACGCCAAGCTAAGCAATCCACATTGAAATGCCACATTTAAGCAGATCTGCCGTGGGGTCCATTCATTGTGAGAGGGAAGAGGGCAGTGTGTGTGTGGCCGAGGGCTTGAGACACATATTT
The DNA here is from genome assembly GCF_023373465.1 of Oncorhynchus keta. Lineage (NCBI taxonomy): Eukaryota > Metazoa > Chordata > Actinopteri > Salmoniformes > Salmonidae > Oncorhynchus > Oncorhynchus keta. The sequence continues at coordinate 79,725,263 of NC_068421.1, forward strand.
AGAAGAAGTCAGGATTTTCATTGTGCCTTTGCATATTGGGAGTCTGCTGCTGGTGCAGTTCTTACAGATTTAAGCAAAACGGACATCAGCATGCGGGAGATCCACAGAGCGAGCGGGAGGTCCTTTATTTGAGCCGGGTTGGCACAAGCACAAGCTTTGAGGCTAACTTAACCCTCTTCTATCCAATGTCTTCTCCTGGGCCTGTGGGGGTGCTTTAAGATTATCAGAGACCCAGAGAGGTTTTGTGGTCCCCTTAAAGTCTTAAATGCTGGTCTTAAGGAATCAGCTTCAGTTGTCAGGGAGACACGCAGGAACATGCTCACACACTTTATGAAGTCAAGAGAACGTCAACAGAAAGAGGCAACATGTTAAAAAGCAGCTTTGACAGAAAGATCTACATACTTGCCTACTGCTACTATGTTTGCCAAGCTTAAGTAGTTGAGTCAGTGAAAAAAACAGAATGCTTCATCCAAACACTCCCACCCTGAATCTATAAGACACGGAGAGAATTGAGGGAGAGTGGTAAAGACTGAAGAAAATAGTTGGATGAGTGAGGAGAGAGAGTGAGGAGAGAGAGCTAATGAATACTTTCTCACTAAGGAACTGTGGTCTTTATTGTTGGACCAGTCAGTCACTCTGCTTATAATCATTTTGTATTTTACTGCAATCAGCTGGGAAGAAGAAACACAGTTCACCTTTCTGTTTGTGCTCAGGGAAACTTCTGGAAAGAAGATTTTTCTTCTATTTTCTCTCTCTCCACCTCTGGCGGTTAGAGTGTTGGGCCAGTAACCGAAAGGTTGCTGGATCAAATCCCCGACCTGACAAGGTAAAAATCTGTCGTTCTGCCTGAGCAAGGCAGTTAACCCATTGTTCCCTGGGCACCGAAGACGTGGATGTCGATAATGGCAGCCCCAAGCACCTCTCTGATACAGAGGTTAAATGCGGAAGACACATTTCAGTTGAATGCATTCAGTTGTACGACGGACTGACTAGGTATCCCCTTTCCCTCTCTTCTTGTGCGCTTTTACAAAAACATTGAAATATTGATCTTAATTAGGCCTTGCCGAGCTCAGCAGCCAGCGTTGAGGATCTGAGACAAACAGCAGCAGACATCCGTCTGAGGTACTTCCATCTTCAGCGAGAGAGGGAGTGGGGCAGGAGGAGAAAAAAGAAGGGAGGATAGAAGAGAGTGATATCTCCCTGTCTCCTACCTTCTCTGAGAATCATGTCCAGCTCTCATCCCTCACCCTACACTTTCAATAGATTACATAGATATTCAGGTGGATTAGATCCCCCCCCCCATAGGCACATTGATGGCTACAGTGGGAAGAACTGGTGTACACTTTCTGCATCTAGATATAATGAAAAAGATGGGGAAAGAGAGGGTAGTCTCCATTTTCTTTGATCATCCAATCATGTCCTTATGCGTCTTGTAAGATACATAGTACATATTAACCCCCCCCACAAGCCTGCCAGCGTGTTAATGAGACATGGAACCCAACACGCTGACAGAGGGAGAGGATATACAGCAGTGTGTGTGGTGTGGGTCTGTTTGTGTGGTGTGTGTCTCTACACTGTGTGTGTGTGGTGTGTCTACTCTCTCTCTCTCTGTGTGTGTGTGTGTTGTGTCTACACTGTGTGTTTGGGCTCCTTAGCATGTATTAATGCTCTGCATTGCTGTGGTGAGCTTCGCAGCGTGAACACGCTCCCCAGGGCGACACGATGGTAGTTTGTCACCGTCACGACGCCTTGGCTAAATAGCGTATTAATGGTCTAAATATCAGGAGCTGTACACACACACATATACACGAGCCACACACACACACACACACATGAGCCACACACACACTTACACAGAGCATATTAATAGTTTTATTATCAGGGGTCTGCTCTGGGCTCGACAGCCAGGTAATGGATGGATTACACATCCCAACATCCTCTCTGTGCTACTCTTCATCTCCCTACACACTAATTATATTACACAGAGATAAAGAGAAGAGGGAGGGAGGATGACAGAGCGGGATCTTGGAGAAGAGAGATCTTAGGGAGGGATGGAAGAAGAGTGAATGTACGAGGGAGAGGGATGTGGATATTAGCTTTCTTATCAAAAGGCTGCCCTTTTCTCAATACATATGGAACGCCGTTTGAGTCTTTGCGTGTCAAAAAATATACACTTCAAATAACACTATTTGACGGTCAAATAATATTTTAATTTGACACGTCAAATAACACAATTCTATTATAGAATGTTGTGTACTGAATTTGCACGTGCAAGCCAAGCGCCAACATCACGGTCAAAGCTGTAGAATACTGCGTTGGGTAATATGGCATTATTTGTTCAACCAAATGGGAAAAATGTCTGTGTGAGCATTTGAAATTAGACCAGGATCAAACGAGCAGGATAAAAAATGTTTGCAAATATATTTGATACAGATGTTGAGCAACTTCTGGGGTAGTTAGCTAGCACCAATGCAACCAGCCTGAAAACAATAACCAGTCGAAACTGCAGTCATTTTCAATATTCTTAGCAATGGTTTAGGAATCCGTGTGAGTAAGTATTAGCTACGTAGCTACTTGTTGTTCTTCTATTGAAATCACTAGCTAGCCAGATACTTAACCCTGTTGCCCAAAAGTAACATTATAAGCAGCCAGCTAGCTTCACCTGACTACTTTACTATGGCTTGACCGAACCAGGTTATGTTGTGAAGCTAGCCACAATAAAGATTAGTGGAATTTGCAGTTCGCCTTTAAAATAAAAGTCCCTCTTTGAAAGTCATGCCATATTTAGACTTGATGGTTGGAGTGTTGGAATGTGGAGCAATGAAATGGGCTGTCAGTCTACTCGGTGACACGCAGAGAATACAACTGTGAAGCGTTTATGGAGATATTAGCGTCGTAGCTCTTATTGCAGGACTTTGACTGTGGGAAATCACCTCCCCAGTTTATTTAACTAGGCAAGTCTGTTAAGAATACATTATTCATTTCAATGACAGCCTAGGGACAGTGGGTTAACTGCCTTGTTCAGGGGCTGAATGACAGATATTTACCTTGTCAGCTCAGGGATTCGATCTTGCAATCTTTCGGTTACTAGTCCAACGCTCTAACCACTAGGCTACCTGCCGCCACAACTGTGCGTATTGACATTCATATTGCACTGTACAGCCATACCTAATGATAGGGGATCAATGAAATGGGATATCAGTCTACTCAGTACCCAAGTGCTTTTCCCCCAAAGAGTTATCAGGCTCCAAAACATCCAGGTCATATTGTTTTTCCTCTGGAATAGTGTTCAATACACATAGTAGGTTGACTGGTACAATAAATGTGTCTCAATTCACAACTGTCCTGCAATAAAATCTACAACGCTAATGTTCTTTGGGTGTCATTGAGTAGACTGATACCCCATGTCATTGATCCTCATTCCATAGGTAAAGCTGTACAGTGAAATAAGTATGCCCCCAATGCAATTCTAAAGTATAATACAACCAGTGTGATTTCAACTCATTTTTGTTGAATTTATACAAGAACATTCCAACCTCGTTTAGCATGATCTATTCCATTATGACATGATTCCACTATTTGTATTATTTGCAGGACTTTCAATTAGATACCTTTATTTTGAAGGCAACCCGCAAATTCCACTATTGTGGCTAACTTCACATAAGTGGTTCCGACCACGACTATTCAAATAAGACCTGTCTTGTAAATGAGGGGTATTTTGGGTGATGACACGTAACTAGATAGTGAGCTAGCTAACTATAGCTACTGAAACAGATTATGTACTTTTGCTATGTTTTTGGG